>NW_010205244.1:0-3156 GCF_000695765.1 Mesitornis unicolor | reverse complement strand
CCCTTTCTCTCTTGCCCTTGCCTATCTTTGAGCTCACATTCAGCCTAATCATCCTTACAGATTGTGAGGCACATTATTTATTTTGCCATTCTTACACTTTATCTTATCCCATCCTACAACCCAGAAGGCTTTTCTTTCTTTAGTCTCTTTCTATGTATATAAGCTGAAAAACCTTTTCCTATTTGCTTTGACTTCTTTCACAAGGTCTAAGTCAGCTTGACTTTTATCAAATCTTATCTGTACATAGCCTGAGCTCTAGCATGTAGCCTCCTGTGCTGCTCAGTGTTCCTCTTGCTCTCCAAAGGTGTTTTCCCCTTGAAGCTTATTTTTGTCATGCTGGATTTGGAACTCTCCTACATCTGCATTTTCCACTGCTTAGTATTCTGGTTTCTGATGTCTTTTGTATCTCTGATGAAAAGAAAAGCAAAAGCCCAAAGTATTCAAGTCTGTGAGCTTTACAGGGCAGGTGACTTCTCTAACCAGACCTTTTTATGTTCTACTGAGTTATCCTTTTTGAAGTAACAACTGAAGCAACAATAAGAGACCTGATGGAAAGTCCAAAGAAACCTTTTCCTTCTGTTCTTATGGTTACTATATCCAGTTTATTTTCCACCAAACACTGTGAACTGAAGAGACTCCTGAAAAGAAGTGTCTCCTAGTTCTTACATTTTTTTTTTTGACACTGGGGAAACAACATCTGTATTTTACAAAGTGAAGACCTGGAAAGACTAAATGATTTCTTTCAAGATTACTCAGGACATTTTTTTAAAGCTCAGAAGGGAAACTTTTGGTTTCCTGTGCCAAAATTATCTGAATGAAACCTGTTCACCTCCTTTGCATTCTGACATAAGCCCCTTATAGACCCCCACTAGCAAGTAGTCATTTGTTTCAAAACTTATTGTTCCAACTCACCTCAACTTAATTTCACTAGCTAGAAAGCAGGTTGAGGGGAAAGCAGGAATAGGAAATGGAAATCATGAGCACTGCAGATTGTGAAGATGCTTATTTACTTGTAGATCATTGTCTGGTAAAACTTTAGACTTTAGACTCTGTTGAAGGTATGTAAAGAAATAAACTTCAAAGATGAGCGAGAAAGTTCCTGCAACATTACTACTTAGTATACTATAGCCATGTTAGCTTTTAATAGATGTTCTGACACCGCCAGTTTTGGGACTGCCAGAAACATCAAACACAACATGAGTTAGAAAATCCACCTCAAAAACTCGGTGATACTTTGGCTCCATGTACCTGGTCCTAGTATGATAAAATAATGGCATTACAGTAGAGCCATGGCTCAAGTATCTCACAGAAGTGGGCTGAAGACCTCTGAGGAAACAATTGCAGTGCAGCACAGTACTGCTGAGATATGTCTGAAAGGTTTGAGAACCAGAAATATATCTGAGCCATAGCATCAATATGATTTACAACTTAATAACTTTCTGTTTCCAGAAATAAAGCAAAGTTGTTATTTAATGGCTGAAATACTGCCATTTTCTCCAAATGCCAGTAATAATTTAAATTCATGACTTCTGTATTATTCATGTGGTCCGATTTAATATGAACAGTATTTCTGGTGCTCAGTGTTTATGAAGAGTGTCTCTTTAGGGTATACCTTACTTTATGACAAACAGATGCTAGAAATAACTACCTGGTGTTCTGCTGCTGTGAACTGGGGATTAAAAATAGGACTCATAATTTTCTAACCTGAACAGAGGAAAATATAAGAATCTTTTCTTGTCAAGATGCTAGGGCAAGGTAGCACAAGTTTATTTTTCTTTTGTTTTCCCCCTACATCCCTTTCCCCTCCACTGTTCTCTCTTTTCACTCAGAAAAACAGTAGCTACCAAGTGTGATTTACAGACTCAAAGAAAACCTCATGCTTTTTATTTCACTATTTGCGACACCATCCTTTAGGCCTCAGAAGCTTCAAATACAAAAACCAACCATTTTAATTACATTAAAGGAGATCAGAGGCAGAGGGACAACCAGGCCAAGCCACACATATGCCCTTTCTGAGAAAAACACCTGCAAATGCAGTGCTATGGACCAGCACTGCTCCTGATAGGATAAGCCAAAAACTGAATACAGAATCTAGTAAATGTAGTTTACACAAGGAACCCAATGAAAATGCATACTTAGTATTTATTTATAAGACTAGTGACTGCTTGAAAAATAAAGAAATAACAAAATCATCCTGAAAAGATAGTGATTTCTTCACATCTCTAATGCTTCTGGCTTGAACAAAGTAATTTGGGATCAGTTTCATGCCTGTGTTTTTTGCTGGAGTACTAAGAAGAAAGAAGAGTAGCTATTTGATTTTCAGTTAACTGGCAAAAGTCACTAACTGGAATAAATACTCTTTAAAACAGTGCAGGATAGTCAGCAACAGTACAGCAAGCAGCTGTGCAAGCTACTTTGCTTTGCTTTACTGAAACATCTCAGTGTCACCTTGGAAGAAACAGTACAGACTCAGGAGATATCACTTCACCCTACCAGTTCCTAGTGCCGTTCAACACTCAATTTGTGACTTCAGTTTTTACCTTGTTGATTGTACTAGAATTAACCAATAAAAGCTGTTTATAAGGACACTGCATGCAATGCTTCAATTTTATGTGAAGTAGTTCAGTTATAACTGAATATATTTAGAGAATGGGTTCTCCATTCATTCTTCAATAAGTAACTTCACTTCACCTGCCAAATTACTGTATCTTAAAACTATCTATAATTTTAACTACAAAATTTATTATCAATACTAGAAGTCCAGAATAGTTCTTCTGTCAAAGTAAGTGCAATACATGTATTTCAGTTCTGCAGATGATAGCTACTAGTCTTTGACATTTGCTCTGATAGCAATGCATCTCATTCAGACTTCACGGGATAGACTCTTAGCTGACATGAACTGCTTAAGTCTAGTAGTCCACACAAGCTGAAAACCTTACTTCAGCTTATATTTAGCAAAGAAAATCACAGACTAATTTTAGAAATATTTCTTTACATTATTTATACTATCAGCCATCACATAAAGCAATTGTGTTATTTCCCTGGTATTAAAATCCATAGATTTATTTGTTACTGCATGATTTGGTTACTACCTGCAAATGTAACTAATGTTAGGTGTTGTTATATTATTATTATATATATTATTATTATATTATA
>NW_010205243.1:0-449 GCF_000695765.1 Mesitornis unicolor | reverse complement strand
AGCAGACAAGACTCCCATCCCCGAGGGCTGCTGAAGTAGAAAGTCAGAAGCACTGGTTACAGATGGAAAACCAAATGTGGAGGTGGCTCTGAAAACCTTTGATACACTTCATCAGTCGAGAGAGCAACGCCTTGTCTCCTGTTCCATGGAAAAGGAGATTTTTCTCTCATGAGGGTCTCAGGGATTTTCTTGGGGGCAGTGAGATGTGGGAGTGTGCAATGCTGAGTGCAGAACAGCAGTGGGCCCCCTTCCAGCCTCTATGGGGGTTAGGAGGCAAGGAAGCACTGGGGAGACAAGGAACTGCTAGGAGGTAATTTCTTTTACAAGACCCTGAGGTGCCATTCTGAGGGAAAGGAGCCCATCACAAAACCACCCAACCCAACAGGGAAAAAACACTGGCAGAATAAAATTGGGGGTGGTAAGGTGACATCTTGATGTCCCTTGAAACC
>NW_010205242.1:0-9161 GCF_000695765.1 Mesitornis unicolor | reverse complement strand
ATCCCTAACATTCTGTGATTCTGTGTGAATGGTGTTATACCTGTCATTCTTGAGAATTTAAATGGTTGCCATTTATACAGGATAACTGTTATAAATAATTATCTGGCTTTACGAAGGCAATTGTTAAAACTAAAGAAATCTTAACAGAAAATAGTCATACGTCACCAGTCAGAATACAGGCATATACAAAGTGTGTGAAGGCATAAGGGCCTCATTAATTTGTGAAGTGATGCATGTCTGCGAGAGAAGTGTAAAGACAAGAAGCATCTATGCGAGACAGAAATGGAAAAGAAATGCTAGAGTGAAAGGGCTGATAACCAATGATACAACTTGAATAAACAATGGAGCTCTGACCTTGAGAAAAAAACTTAGATTCTTAAGCCAAAACTTAGCTTAGGTTAAATAGAGTAGATTTTGCATTTCACTTATCAATAAAAAGGAAACAATTAAAACATACACTTTCTTATTTTCTCAATCAAATATCTCTCCCTCCTAATCAAACAACATATTGCTAAGTTTTGGCTAACCAGGAATGAAGGAAGAAAAGAAGGAACAGCATGCACCCTAAAATAACATTTAGTGGATGTGGAACTGTTTTATGTAGTGGCGAAAAAAACATTTCACCAATACTATGTTTCTTTTTCTGTAACTTAAAATTATTTTACTTTTTCATTTGAGTGTAGTATAATAGTAAAAAAGCTCACAAACTGTAGATGGTACAACACTGCCTATTTATCTTATTGTTAAAGTAGGAGACTTACTGCTACTGTTTGTGCTGGTTCCAGTCTGTTAGAATAAATTTTTCACAATGAGAGTGGTGAAACACTGGAACAGGTTGTCCAGAGAGGTGGTAACATTCAAGGCCAGGTTGAACAGGGCTCTGAGCAACCTGATGTAGCTGAAGATGTCCCTGCGAATTGAAGGGGATGCTGGACGAGATGACCTTCAAAGGTCCCTTCCAACCAAACTATCCTATGATTCTATTATTTTCTTCTAGAAAGCAGAAACAACCATGCTATCAGGTCTCTATGTTTCTCTTTACTTTTATTAGGAATTCTATTTTCCTAGGATATGTTTTATTCCATAAATTTCACAGTAAATTTAATAAAGGAAAGAATAATGTAAATTAATTTCGTAAGTTATTTTCATTCCATTTAAGAATGCTGTTTTGATAAACTATTGCTTTAAGATATTTGACAATGATGTAGAATGAAATATTTGAAGGACTAAATATTCAAACCTACATTTCATCAAGCATAATATGTCTGAATTTTATTATTTCAAATATTGTATTGCTTCTGTTCCTTAATGGATTACAAATATTTTACCGGATATGTTCACCATGCTTTCTTTCAAACACAAAAGAAAATGTCTTTTAGCACAGCTGAATTATCTGCCAATAATTTCAAATTCAGTGGAGTATGTAGTATAATTGTAGCCAAGGGGACATGTTTTCCATCGTATGCTATCACCTCAGAAAGTAAACCCAAGAACATACCACGTCCTCCTAAACAGCTGGATCAAACATTCTGGCTCAAAACTCTTCCAAGCGAGTCCATGTTTTCTGTGTTCCCCAGATAAACTCCACTGAAAGCTTTTACTACAGCTTTTAGTAAAACTGTTTTTAACACTCCTGTATTTTGTTTAGTCTCCTTTTTACAAATTATCCCAAATTCAGATGTGGAAGCCTTGGCTACATTTCAGTATTAGTACTTTACATTAAGGCTAAAAAAAAGTTGTAGGATTTAGGAAAGAAAAAATCACAAATTCGGACTGACAAGCGATGCTGATTCTTCACCGTATTGTCAAAAGTATGAGATGCATAGAAAGCTACCAGCTATTTACATAGCAATTTAGCTAAGGACAACATGCTGCACAACTGTGATCTGGTCTGCATATAATTGGCTCATTAATCAAAACCATTTCAACTTGTTCACATTATCAAAGTCAAGAAAAACCACAAATAGGAGCTTTGATTAATACATATATATTTATTTCTTTACAAGGAATGCTGATTCAACCAACCATTCTTATTGCTAACATTCAGTTATTTTAAAGCAACCTTTTTATGTCTTAAACAAAACAGATGCTTCATCAAAATGACTGGCATTTCCTGCTGCTCTTTACCTAGTCTCATAGCAAGTCAGGAGGACTATTCTACCTTGCTAACTCAATCTGTGCTTTTGCTTGTCACCTGGCTTTCAAAAGACTGTCTGCTGACACACTGCTCTCACCCACTGTGTTTTCTGTGAAAATCTATTTATTACTTGGCATGTTTGTCTGACAATCACTTAATAAAGTAATACTTGGAGCAAAGTCTGTGGTGGGACAAGAGTATCTCTCTTCTAGCTGAGAGCTGCATAATTGATTGGGAGGAATAAATGAAACACAGAGATCCCCTTTTCTTCAGCTCTGGCACTTGAGTTCCAATCTGTCACCTGGGCATCAGCAGGGGAAATTGATTCCATATTCAGTAATCTATACTTTCATTTGCTAGGAATGGATGCAGCAATCTGTCTTCCCTCTCTCTTTCCTCCTGTGCCAAATCAAGCACACATACCTACAGGTGTTAAAGACAGTGACTGCAGTTGATGTATTTCCAAAATATGGCAGATTATCACAGAATCACAGAATTATGTATATGTGATGCCCAAAGGAACCACAAGAGACAGAAAATTAGCTTAGGATGCAAAATCACTAAATGGGAATTTAGGCACATAGAACTGACCAAAGTCATAACCTCTGATCCAGTTAGCCTTGTTTAGACCAACAGTGAACCTTGGTAGGGGCCTAAATTCACTAGTACTTACATAATGAGCTTTAAATTTACCTCAGCTCCTCAACCATATAACAGCAGATGCACCTATTCCCCTTCTAAACTCCAGAGTAATCAATGTTTCCCTAGAATGACACAAATACTGCTTAAAATATGCCTAAATGGCCCCAAACACAGTGCTCTTAAACTTTTGAGATTGGTGAGTAACAAATTGAGGAAGAAAAGACTAAAAATATCAGAGTAGCAGAGGGGTGAATGGGCAGCAGGTAATAACTGTGATGCACAGTCCAGAGCAAATGGGTGATGCAATTCTTGCAAGCAGGTAGAAGAGTTGGTGGAATGTGTGGGTGTAGGAAAGTGATGACAGAATAGAAACAAGGAAAGAAACTGGGCTGCAGCGGGGATACATGTACCAGACATGAACCTGATATAGATAAGTCAAATTGGAAAAGCTGTGGTCAGAGCCTCAGTGCTAGCTGCTCCTTAGCAAAATTTCACTGCATCTGTAACTGTGAATGTACCTATGAAAACTGCTCATCGCTAATAGCATAGGCAATAGTTGTATTTTGTTTTTATAAATCTGCAAAAAAAATCACTAGTTGTCTCGCCCCCACCCTTCAGAATAGGGGAGGCAGAATGGATCACTGTTGTATTCAACACACATGCAAGCATTTGTTATCACTGAAGGCAAATACACTTCTATTGCTTGTGTTTTGTCTTCCATTTTGTTGCTGATTCTATGGCTTGTGTTTGTGTTAACAGTTTATTGCTTCTGTTTGGCCCAGTACATACTGGCCTTGAGGCTTGGTTATAATTTTGTAGCAAAACAGTGTCTGTTCTGCAAGAAGTACTGCTCTGCTGGATGCACAAGACTGTCTGGATGACTGATTCCTTTGCTCAGCAGTGTAGCCCCTCCGCAAAGTTTCAACAGTGATCCTCACCAATTTCTTCTGCTTGCCAGTGAGGTCCATGCTGATCCACAGGTCATGGATCAAACAGAGAACTTAGCCCAAAAGCAAATTGTATGAATGGATACCTACAGCCATAAGCACAGTAGACAGCCTGGCTCCAAGTACATACTATGTCAGCTATAGTAAATATGCTTGCGATATATGGGCAAGATGAAAAAGGTATCTGAACTAGATTGGTATATAAATGAAGAAACAGTCTTTAAAGCTAGGTAGTTCAATGGCTTTAGTCAGTATTTCCAAAGATAAACTTATACCTATATTTAATCATAAAAAAGAACAATAAAATTCTCTTTTCTGTACTAGTATATGGGGACACTGAACTCACCTCTGCAATGGAGTGGTAAGTTTTCCATGCCTGGAAGACCATGTCAGTATCTCTCTCACTCACCATCTGACCGGCTAGCTACATGGAGACTGCTGCTGGGAACCTTCTGCTTTCATGTCTGAATGTCTCTGGGATAATTTTCACCATCCCGGAAGGTCATTTAAATCACTTTCACAGTTAACGTAAAAATACATTTACACATAAAATACAGATAATAACCCTTCTTTCTGTCCTGAAGGCCCAACCTTTCTGTAAAACTCTCCTTAAACGAGACTACATGCCAGGCTGAAATGAAGAATTGTAGGCTATGTGTACATATTTTTCTACAGAATTGAAAAAAGTTTTTGAGTTCTTAGATACAAATCTAAAATACTTGTACATAGACCCTAAGGTCAACACTTCCAACAAAAAGCCTCTGCAATCTGGAGGTAAATCCCAAACCCTTAACTGTCTTTAAGATATAACTAGCCCCCACTGAATTCAATAGCTTGAATACAAAGCTAGAATTCCAGCTTTAGGCACCTATTAATACTTAATATTTTAAAACTTAGCCTAAAATGCGTTGCATGTAGTTCTGCTCTTGTGGGTTTGCATATTCTACATGATATTTTCTGCAGTTTTTTGAAGCTGTTTTTCACTGCATATTTTCCCATACAAGACAGGTGTTTTGATAGGCAAAGGCAGGGTTATTTGTATTTCTAATTATAGAAATCAGTTTATAAAACAATTATTTGAAGGTGATATTAAGTATACTCTACATTTTCCCAAGTGAATTGCTTTCAATAAGTTGTAGTAGGGCATTACTTACTCACTGACTTACCTAGTTCCAGTATTTTGTAACACTGAGTTCAGCTTCTTACAGTACAAGCTGCCGCGTGACTTTCATTCAACGCATTTAAATGCAAAACTCTCATTCCTTTCCTATCTGGAATTGAGATTGGTGCCTTCCCCTACCAGAGGTATCTGAATGGAAAGTCTTTTCTCAGAGTTGTTTAAATATAGACAATGTCTCCTAGTGCTCTCTTCTTCCTCCACAGAAACTAAAAAAAAAGAACAACCAATGAAAATTTCAGGAAAATTACAACACTACAGAGAGAGTCTGGACCACATCTTCACCAAGCTTTGTGCAGCTCTGATTTGCTCCTTCTACCACATAGGAAAGAAAAACCTGATTTATTCTGAGAAGCCAGAAGGACACTAGAGTAATTCAGAGTAAAGCATTGCCATAGAAAACCAAGAAATCATATTTCAGACCAACAAATATTATCAAACATTTAGGACAAAATTCTGCACTGACTTCTGTAGAAAAGTTTTGCACTGACTGTTTGAAAATCAATTAATTTTGATTTCTCTTACAGATAAGCCAACCTGAGAATATATACCAACTGTCAAAATAAACAGAGTAGTTCAATATGTTTTAAATCCCACTCCCCAAATCACTGTGTACGCCTTGTGTATCTATTCTAACTGCTGTCCAAAAAAATACTCCCAAAAATCCTCCCATTGAAACTATGCAGCATTATAAAAATACAAAATTTTCCTCCCCACAAACAAATAGAAACCTCAGAGATCATCTTCTAATATGGCAATTAGTGTGCATATGCAGCAACCTTCACTGGTTTTCTTCACGTCATTAAATTGAAGCTTTATTTATAAAGCAACTCCCTCATTTGTTTGTTGGGAAATTATGAGTTACAGGAAAGAGATGCTCAAGACTCCTTCGATCTTGTTACACAAATGCTCTCAGTGAGAGATTTTTAAAGTTTTCTTTTTTTTATAAAACCTCTATGAAGCGTTCAGATGTGGTACTCAGGCTGTTCTGAGCAGGCTGTCAGATCAGATGACCATCAGAGATCCCTTTCAACCTAAACTATAATTATACTCTCAGGTGATTTATTTCCACCTGGTAGGGCAGCACAATGGAATGAGCTCCTTCTGCCCTGTTTACACAAAGCTTTGATCAACTACTGTCCAATATGTGGACTTTGTGCTATTTAAATTTGCCTATTGCTATTGATTCTATAGCTAGGACAAAAGGAAATAGGAAAAATAACGCAGAATTGGAAATTGGATATAGGATGTCAATTATCCACAAACGTCAAACTGCCTCACACAGAACCAATAAGCTTCAATTTAATGCCTGCATCTCTGTATAAAAGTAATTTCTCATCCCTTGATATAAGGGCATAGAATATAGATTATAAGAATGCTTTTCACTCATTCATCTATTTATACTTTTAACTTTGGCCTTTTTTAAACACGCACATAGCAGGGCATAGGAGGTAAGGTGCAAATTATTCCCTTGGGACTCAGAGCAAAAAATGAGCATTTTTATATATGACTACTGTATGATTAGAGTAACAGCACTGATCAGGAACAGATGCATAACCCTAGTTGTTCAGTTGAGTAATTATTCCTAGATTTTTCTTGTATTTACCATTAGTGAAAAATAGCAGGGATTATACTCAATGTGTTAAATTAGAAAAATATTCCAGTTACAGCTTCAGTAATTACAGGAAGTCCTCCCCACCTCCATATTACAGAAGAGGTGAAAAAAAAATTCTCAAAGGAATTAAGTTTATAGCCACATAGTATTGAATTCACTTCTTTTATTCCTTTCAATTCAGTACGAAAGCTTAGTGAGCTTATCTGATTTTAATACAGAGAGGGGGAAAAAGGAATACCTGTCTTTAATCTGTGCATGCATATGCATGCTATTAATATCAAGGGCACTAAGAGTTAAAAGTTGTCCATAACCATAAATACAGGACAAAAAATAGCCATTTTGAAAATTCAGATATATTTAGATGGCCATTCAGAATGATATTTAACATACATGAGAAATGTCCACCAGTTAAAGAACTTGTACAGGTCAGTCTTCTAATTTTCTACTAGTCTATCTGAATGTAGGTGGTGGTGATACCATGGGAATCAAATTGCATCTCTCTGCTGGGAAAAAAAAAGAAAATAAGAGAATGATGTGATGACACCAAAAGAGCAGAAATCTCCACTAGCCGATTATAATTGGGCATATATCTATGTCAGTACTTATCACCATATCAGGTAAAACAACTCTCCTGGCAAGAAATACCACAGATAGTACCATAACCCAAATCTTCAAAAGTATTTAGATGATAGAACTTAAGATACTTTTAAAAACTAGGGCCTGTACACAAGTGTAAAAACTATGGTCCTTGACAGCAATGCAGCCTTAGCCTCCAATTTAGAAATGCATATTCCCACCTGGATTGGTATTCTTATAGTAAAAATATTGGAACGTTATAAGAAAGCCCATAATAAAAGCTTCCATGTGTCAATTGCTACAGAATGTAGTATTGGAGCAACTATCCATGCAAACTTTCCTGTCCAAACTGTCTGCACAACTTTACAGAGATTGTCAGTACTTGTGCTGTTTAGGATTTTAAAAAGTTGTCAGTCTTCTACATTTGCAGGCATTTCTTTGCCTGCTAGCATTAATTCATCCAGATACTTCTACTCAGGAGCAGAAAGAATCTGAATAGGGATCATTTATCTTGACATACATGTATCGGCTAAAATCTACATAGAGACAATCAGTTTAAGATAAAATTTAAACTGTCTGTAGACACCATCATTCTATGACTGTCCTTCAAAATATTTTCCTAGAGCATTCTATAAAGAAGTCCTGAATGCTGAAAATTTGCAACAGCAATTGCATGCAATTACTCTATATAATAAACTTCATGTATTTAACAACAATAAATAATGTTAACAAACTTGAAATACACGCTTCTAGTGTTTTTAAATTCAGTGGAAGTTTTCTAGATAAACACACCATTTAGATTAAGAAACTCTCATTGATTCCAACAAGTTGAGTTAAAATTTTTAGCCTTTTCAGGGGTGTCTGTTTACATTTCAGAGTAAGTCCCAAACTAATGTCTTACAAATTCAGATTGATTACTAACCAGCTGTTAAAGCTGTTCTAAAAGTGAAAATTATATGACACTGCAAAACTTATGGCATCTTCTGGTTTTTACTGTCCCTGCTGACTAGTTAGTTCTTTCTATATTTTATGGAAACATTTACCATGTTCCAGTGTAGGTGAAAAGTAAAACAAGACATGGAAAAAGGTTCAAATGCTTCTCCATACCTCTTGAGAACAATGACTTTGAAAAATTGTGTCCTTTTTTATGATATATTAATAAAACACATATGCATATATAATCTGTAATGGATATTACAAATACATATTGCATCCATCCATCCATGTATCTACATACCATATGAATGCATCTTCTAAGAAAGGAAGAAAATAATTTCAAAGCAGTGCAGCTGAACCCATGTCATGGAGTTGCTTTGAAACATGCAAAATCAAGGTGTGAGTGGGCCAGAATCATCCTTCACTATTTTCCCTTTTCACACCCCAAAGGTACCAGAGATTTCATTTCCTCCTGTCTCTTCAGGATCTTTTAAGTGACAAGCAAAAGCATCCAGCACCTCTGCAGAAGATAAATCAGTCTTTTTATCATGATGATGTTTAATTGGAGCAAGAGACTTGTGATTGTGTTTCCATGTATGTCACATATGCTGTAACATTCCGTAGATCCCCCAAAAAAAACATTTTCTGAACTGACTGGTGGCAGTGAATTCCTTAAATTGTGGACATCAACTGTGACAAACAATGCATCCAGTTTCAGAACTACTTATAATCTAGAACAGTACCAAAAGGCCTGAAGGTAGCAGAGTGAACAGAAGTGACACACTTAACATTAGTTTCTTGAGTTAACTATATGTAAACATTAAAATAATTATGCTTAATTATTTTAGAAAGGAAGTTCCTGGGGAACCTCATAACAGAGCACTGGACCAGACTGCCCAGAGAGGTTGTGGAGTCTCCTTCTCTGGAGATATTCAAGACCCTCCTGGACATGTTCCTGTGTGACCTGGTCTGGGTGATCCTGCTCTGGCAGGGGTTGGACTGGATGATCTTTCGAGGTCCCTTCCAACTCCGAATATTCTGTGATTCTGTGATTCATATCATACTTTTAGAGATGGATATACAGAAACACACTTGTCATAGTTTAGGCCCAGTGCATAACTAAGCACCACG
>NW_010205241.1:0-3362 GCF_000695765.1 Mesitornis unicolor | reverse complement strand
CCCAGTACAGCCCAGTATGGCCCAGTACAACACAGTGCACCCAGTACAGACCAGTACCGACCAGTACAGACCAGTGCTCCCAGTACAGACCAGTGCACCCAGTGCTCCCAGCGTGCCCAGTATAGACCAGTACAGACCAGTACTTCCAGTGCGCCCAGTACAGCCCAGTATGGCCCAGTACAGCCCAGTATGGCCCAGTACAGCCCAGTATAGCCCGGTACAGCCCAGTATAGCCCAGTATGGCCCAGTACAGCCCAGTATAGCCCAGTACGGCCCAGTACAACCCAGTGCGCCCAGTACAGCCCAGTATGGCCCAGTACAGCCCAGTGCTCCCAGTACACCCAGCACAACTCAGTACTCCCAGTACAGCCAGTACAACCCAGTTTTACAGACCATGGTTCCCAGTACAGACCAGTACAGCCCAGTATAGCCCGGTACAGCCCAGTACACCCAGCACAACTCAGTGCTCCCAGTACAGCCCCGTACAGCCCCGTACAGCCCAGTGCTCCCAGTACAGCCCAGTGCACCCCACATTTTCCTCCCAGTATGAGCCCAGTCCAAACCAGTACAGCCCAGTATGACCCCAGTACAGCCCAGTACAAACCAGTATGACCCCATTATGGCCCAGTACAAGCCCAGTCCGTCCCAGGTGCTCCCAGTACAGCCCAGTATAGCCCAGTACAGCCCAGTACAGCCCGGTACAGCCCAGTACAGCCCAGTACGGCCCAGTAGAGCCCAGTACAGCCCAGTACAGCCCAGCAGAGCCCAGTACAGCCATGTACAGCCCAGTGCTCCCCAGTACTCCCACTACACCCTGCACAACCCAATGCTCCCAGTACAGACCAGTGCGCCCAGTACAACCCAGTACAGTCCAGTGCTCCCAATACACCCTGCACAACCCAGTGCTCCCAGTACAGACCAGTGCGCCCAGTACAGCCAAGGCTCCCAGTAGAGCCCAGTATGCTTCAGTAATCCCAGTACATGCCAGCGCTCCCCAGTACTCCCAATACACCCCAGTACACTCCAGTACACCCCAGTGTAACCAGTACACCCAGTGCTCCCAGCACACCCCAGCGGTGCGGCACCCAGGGGATCCTTGCAGGAGCCGCTGCCCCGGGGGCGCGGGCCCTTTAAGGGGCGTGGTCATATGGTGGCCCCGCCCCCCGGTGGGCGTGGCGACCGGGAGAGCGCGGGAGAGGCCACGGGGAGGCGCCCTGCGCGCGAGACGGGGAGGGGGAGGGGCTTTAAACCCCCACTCCACCCCCCCAGTGCCTCCCAGTGCATCCCAGTGCCTCCCCAGGGCCTCCCAGTACATCCCAGTACCCACTCAGTGTCCCCCAGTGCCTCCCAGTACATCCCAGTGCCTCCCAGTACATCCCAGTATCCACCCAATGCATCCCAGTGCATCCCAGTCCCCCCTCAGTGCCTCCCAGTACATCCCAGTGCCTCCCAGTACATCCCAGTATCCACCCAATGCATCCCAGTGCATCCCAGTCCCCCCTCAGTGCCTCCCAGTACATCCCAGTGCCTCCCAGTACATCCCAGTATCCACCCAATGCATCCCAGTGCCCCCTTAGGTCCTCCCAGTACATCCCAGTCCCCCCCCAAAACCTCCCAGTAGCCACCCAATGCATCCCAGTGTATCCCAGTCCCCCCTCAGTGCCTCCCAGTACATCCCAGTGCCTCCCAGTACATCCCAGTATCCACCCAATGCATCCCAGTGCATCCCAGTCCCCCCTCAGTGCCTCCCAGTACATCCCAGTGCCTTCCCAGTGCCTCTCAATGCACCCCCAGTACATCCCAGTGCATCCCAGTCTTCCCCCAGCATCTCCCAGTGCCCCTTTAGATCCTCCCAGTACATCCCAGTGCCTCCCCAGTGCATCCCAGTGCCTCCCAGTACGCACCCAGTGTCTCCCCCAAAGCCTCCCAGTATCCACCCAATGCATCCCAGTGTATCCCAGTACCCCCTCAGTGCCTCCCAGTACATCCCAGTGCCTCCCAGTACCCACCCAGTGACCTCCAGTGCCTCCCAGTGACACCCAGCACCTCCCAGTACCCATCCAGTGCATCCCAGTGCCTTCCCAGTGCCTCCCAATGCACCCCCAGTACATCCCAGTGCATCCCAGTCTCCCACCAGCCACTCCCAGGGCCGCTCCAGTGCCTCCCAGTGCCCCCTGAGTTCCTCCCAGTAGATCCAAGTGCTCTCCCAGTCCATCCCAGTGTCCCCCCAATGCCTCCCAGTGCCCCTCTAGTTCCTCCCAGTACATCCCAGTACTCCCCCAGTATTCCCTGGTGCCCCTCCAGCACCTCCCAGTATCCACCCAGTGATCCCAGTGCATCCCATTACTCCTCCAGTGCATCCCAGTACCCACCTGGTGCCCCTCAACGCCTCCCAGTGTCTCACCAGTCCATCCCAGTACCTCCCAGTACGTCCCAGTGCCACCTCACTGCATCCCAGTGCATCCCAGCTCCATCCCAGTACCCTCCCAGTACATCCCAGCTCCATTCTGGCACCCTCCCAGTGCATCCCAGTACCCACCCAGTGCCTCCCAGTACATCCCAGTGCCCCCTCAGTGCCTCCCAGTATCCACTCAGTGCATCCCAGACATCCCCCCAGTGCCTCCCAGTACATCCCAGTGCTCCCCCAGCATCCCCCAGTGCCCCTTTAGCTCCTCCCAGTACATCCCAGTGCCCTCCCAGTGCCTCCCCAGCATCCCCCAATGCCCCTTTAGTTCCTCCCTGTACATCCCAGTGCCCTCCCAGTCCATCCCAGTGCCCCCCCAATACATCCCAGTGTCCCCTCAGCATCCCCCAGTGCCCTTTTAGTTCCTCCCAGTACATCCCAGTGCCCTCCCAGTACATCCCAGTGCCCCTTTAGCTCCTCCCAGTACATCCCAGTGTCCCTTTAGTTCCTCCCAGTACATCCCAGTGCCCTTTTAGCTCCTCCCAGTACATCCCAGTGCCTCCCAGTACATCCCAGTGCCTCCCAGTACATCCCAGTGCCTCCCAGTACATCCCAGTGCCTCCCAGTACATCCCAGTGCCTCCCAGTACATCCCAGTGCCTCCCAGTACATCCCAGTGCCTCCCAGTACATCCCAGTGCCCCCCCAGCATCACCCAGTGCCCCTTTAGCTCCTCCCAGTACATCCCAGTGTCCCTTTAGTTCCTCCCAGTACATCCCAGTGCCTCCCAGTACATCCCAGTGAGTACACCCCAGTGCCTCCCAGTACATCCCAGTGCCTCCCAGCATCCCCCAGTGCCCCTTTAGATCCTCCCAGTACATCCCAGTTGCCCTCCCAGCATCCCCCAGTGCCCATTTAGTTCCTCCCAATACATCCCAGTGCCCTCCCAGTACATCCCAG
>NW_010205240.1:2549-3805 GCF_000695765.1 Mesitornis unicolor | reverse complement strand
AGATCCCAGCAAGTGACGTGGCCGCAGCTTCGTCATCCATGCTGCGGGGAGCGTCTGTTCCACCTATGTGCAAACAGCACTCCGACGTCTGTTCCGCCTATGCGCGAACAGCGTCCCGGCGCCCGTTCTGCCTATGCACAAACGACGCCCCAGCGTTTGTTCCGCCTCTGCGCAAACAACGCCTTCTCTGAAAGGTGGGGAGCGACCTCATGCCGGCATTTCTGCTCTGCCTCTGCGGAAGCAATATTTCCCCAGTTCTGCTCCGCCTTTGCACGAGCAATATTTCCTTCAATCAGTTTCCCACTCCCCCTCCTCTAGCTGCTTACCTCAGTCTCGGAGCTTAGGGCGAAGGGAGGAACCAGCCTCTGCTACCAACTGTTGGGAAGAGTGTGTGGGAGTGGGAGTAGCACTACCCGGAGGAACGAGGTATTCTCAATATGAGTATGGTCGTTCTCCTTTATTAAGCAGAGTTACACAGCTTTTATAATCTCGGTTTTAGTCACGAGATAGTCACGAGCAAAGCACGCAGCAAATACATATAACTAATTGGTTGCTGTCCATGCGTCCTGACATATGGACGGTATGCCTACCTGCGGTTAGCGAGTCCGGCTCTTATCTTCCTTAAAGTTGCAGATGACCCTTATTCGCATGCTAGGTTGATCACATCCACAAGATCATGGCAGTGCTGGGAAAGCCAGCACTCCACACCCACCTTGAGACCAGGGTCTTTTAGGACCATGGAAGATGTAAGACTGCTGAATAAAGGCTGTGCATCCTGTTATGGGATGATTTGTCTAGCACACACCAAGGTGATGGGGCAGGAGTGGACAGAAAATCAGATAAATGTAGAGAGAAGGAACATGGCTGCTGGGCTGAGTGGGTGACACATGTCCAGGATGAAGGCCTTGCTAGACACTACTGTGCCAGAGGGGTCAGGGCCTGGTTCCAGCTCCAGCAGATGTTTTGGCTGAGCAGGTGCTAATCTGAGAAATTCTGTCACCAATGAACACTTGACCCGTGATGTTCCTCCAAAAAGGCTCATGGTGTTTCAGCAACAAAATTTTCAGAATTTCTTGAAGTCTGTGCTGTCTTGATTGTATTCAGGTGCTGTAAATTCCAGGTAAATGCCTTCAGCCACATGAACCCATCTGCTTCTATTTTTATCCCCATAGACTCTGTAGCTGTGTCTAAAATTTATCTTAGAATCAACTTCTTAATGAATAGGAAGGATGGCACAATAGTTTTCAGGGAAATAG
>NW_010205240.1:0-2518 GCF_000695765.1 Mesitornis unicolor | reverse complement strand
TGAAATCCCCTAAATAGTAAAAGACTTACTGTGTCATTTTGAGAGTCCATTTAATCTCTTAGTGCCTTGATATTCCAATCCAAAATGCTCCCATCAGATTTTTTTGTCTTCCAGCACTGTCAGTTACTTCAATGCTCTGGTGGTTAGGAACATAAAAAGCATTAGGAAAAACTGGACCAATGCTGTGCGTTTGAGTACCTCCAAGATTAAGAAGTTAAAGACCTCCTTTTCAAGGTAAGATTGATATGTAAATACTATATACTCTGTATGGCATTCCAAGGAATGAGATTCTCATAGGAAGCATAATAAGGAAAACATCCCCTTAGCCACATATTACTAGCTGTTTTGCAATTCATGACTAGTCAGTTCATTTACATTTATGTATTTCAGTGTATGGTAGAGCCAACAATATTAGACATGTCTCACTCGCAGTTTCTTGGACTGAATAATAGAATATAAAAGGTGGTTTAGATTTTCTTTTTAACCTCAGTACAAAAATATTTTTTATCAGATTTGACTGCATTTCTACAGAAAACCCATGAAGTTGAAAACCAAACTAGCCCAGCCCATATTATTTTAGATGCATTGCTTTTGTATCTCTAAGAATATGGTCTAATGGTCCAGTGTGAAAACCAATAAGGTCTTTCTGTCAAGTTAGTGTGCTTTTTGAACAGCTTACTTGTCATATTTCCTGTTAGCCTACATATATACTTGATTTGTATTGATTAGATGTTATGTCATTACACTTATTTTATTATAGGGTTAGGTACATATTGCCTATTATCTAAGAAAAAATACTAGAAGACTATGAAGCAGCGCAAATACAGTGGGACTTGTGGCTGAAACAGTGAAAACTGATAGCTGTCTTATTTCATGGAAGCTCTTAAAACTTTCTGTTTATAAATAAGACAAATAAAAATGTTGCTGGGATTGTCAGGACTCTCCAGTTCTTCGTAGCCTTATGTAACATTTTTCAATCACCAAATGAATGCTGCCTCCAAAGTAGATAAAGATGTACCATTTCCTATTTAGAAAGCTGTTTCATGATCTTGTTGCTCTGCATTGTTTGTCTCATGAATTTGTTTACTCATTGACAGTTTTTTTCATCTACTCTAATGCTACTACTGCCAGTTTAGCTAGTTCTAATGTTCCAATGTTTATGTGTCTGATTTGTTAACAAATAGTAAGACTTTCTTGGTGTTTGCTAAAGAAGCCAAGTACTTTCAGTCACCTGTTTTTTATACCATACTGTAAAATTAGTCCTTCTTTTGAATCTCCTTCCACCTGTCTCTACTTTAAAATAGGTTCTCCAACAAATGGGAAGAAGTGAGATCTAAATCATCTTTATACTCATATTATGATTACTATACTTTGAAGTCTTTGCACTATACTAGTACAATTACAGAGATCTGCAGAATCCAGAGATCTAGACATGAGAATCCACCATGCAGAATGTTGACTAAATGATCTAGCCACTCAAGCCAAGCAGAAGATGCAACTGTCAAGTGGTATTTATGTGATTTGAGTCCCTCTTAGAGTGTAGATCAAATATACCGCAGTCATTGACGTGAAGGGCTCCAGAGTGGAGGATCATGCCGGGGAACCTTTCCTGAAGTGGCAAAACTGGCAAAACCATGGCAAAACTGTGATGACAAAAGCAGAAGGAGAGAATGGCCAAGACATCCCCCAGAAAGGGAAGAGTGAGCTCCTGATGAGCATCACCTTTGACTGACCATGGACACAGACAAAAGTGATGGCGGCCAAACCCCCTCACATACATTCCAGCCTTAAGGGAGCACTAGCAACCAGGAGTATGGTGAACAGGATGGGCAAATGGCGTGGTATACAAGAATACCTGTGTCTTGTATGCAAACAAGAATACGTGTGTTTAAGTAGTATGTCCAGAAAATATTTCATAAAAAGCTGTTATGGTTTCAGGGTTACCAGCCTGAAAGGGAAGGACTGGTGGTGTCTGTAGAACTCTGGAGGTTCAGAGATCAGTACTGTTCCCTTCCCTTTCCGGCCACAGTCTATAAAAAAATGACGTTTTCGTAGGCTTTTCCTGGCTTCCTGGGCTGCTTCCTGTCGCATCTCGGGATGGCTGGGCCTACCAGCACATGCTCGGCAGCATCCAACACCAACCGCCCCCTGCGGGCCCGGGTGACGAGTCACAGCAGTCGCAGTGGCCACGAGGCACTGCTTGGACATTTCCACTTGGGACTACTGGGATCGGGTTTTATATATACTTAAATATCCTTTGTCCCTTATTAGTTCCTTTTTTTCCTTTCCCTGTTGTTTTTTTTCATTAAACTTGTTACAGTCTTAACTTCCAACCTTGTGCAAAGCATTTTTTTTTATTCTCTCTCTATTCCCTTTTCTTAATCCTCCCCCTGGGAGGGGTAAGGGACAACAGAGAGAAAATCCTGCTCTCTCTCTCTCTGACCCTTAAACAGAGACAGAATAATTGGCGCCTGAACATGGGGCATGATTTAAAATTAATGTTTATTATTATTTTCCC
>NW_010205239.1:0-792 GCF_000695765.1 Mesitornis unicolor | reverse complement strand
AAAACTGACAGCAATACTTACTACAATAATGAAAATAATAATAATTATCAATATTTATAAGAAGTTATCAATTCACCCAGAAAATATCCATTTTATTCTACAAACAATATTTACCAATCAAGTGTCCTTTATTTGGTTCTACTGCTCATATGTCATTTCAGCTATCTTTATCTTCTGGAGGTTTTCCTCAAGAGGTAGTGACATATTAGGAATTGTAACACAGCATTCTTCTTCACAGTTTCCCTTCAAAAATGTGCATACTCCTTGTTCAATTTTCAAGACAGTTTGTAGCAATTCAAAATTGTCATTAGTAAGGGCTGCTAAAGCTTCCATTTGTGCAGTTAAGTTGGACAGCATAATTCTAATTTTAAGGTGTCTTATTTCTAGTCCAAAGAATTCTTTGGCCCATACTACTAATTCCTAGGATACGGTCCAATCAGTACTCCAGATTTACATTACAGACTGTCATGAATAGGGGTTTACAGATCTGTAATAGTCCCATTTGAGCATATCCAAGTTAACTGACATGAAGCATATATAGGTTAGTCATAAACAGTGGGCAGGTGACCCTTGCATTACATTGAACCACATACAAAAATGACTGTTCACCAGTTCTGCATACTTAGGCCCAAACACTTTCCCCAGAATGGCTCATTCCCAATTTATGTATCTGGAAGCATTGAGGTTGTTTGCCTCTACATGCCAAAGTCCTATTGTCTTGACAAAGGGGCATAGGAACAATTAAAAGTCAAAACTGAGGTTTGATTTAATGCATTATTAATGCCCAATTCC
>NW_010205238.1:12152-19542 GCF_000695765.1 Mesitornis unicolor | reverse complement strand
GGGAAGGTTCTCATCACTCCATGGCTGGAGTAGTAACTCCCCATTTCTAGCATGTATCTTAAGGTTTTATTCCCTGGTGTACGTGACTGCTCTGGTGGCTGGGGGACCTCCCCCCCCCCCCCTCCTCCCCCTCCTTCTTCACTGACCTTGGTGTCTGCAGATTCGTTTCTCTCACGTATTCTCATTCCCCTCTTCCAGCTGCTGTGTCACAGCAGCTTTTCCCCTTCTTAAATGTGTTATGTCCCTGATTGGCTCAGCTTTGACCAGTGGTGGATCCATCTTGGAGCTGGCTGGTACTGGCTCTATTGGACAATGGGGAAGCTTCTAGTATCTTCTCACAGAAGCTACCCCTGTAGCCTCCCCGCTACCAAAACCTTACCATGTAAACCCAATACAAGATATTATGAGACACAGTGTCAAAGGCCTTCCTGAAGTCCAAGTAGAGAATATCCACTGCTCTCCATCCTCAGTATCTCAGCCTACATTTTCTATGTAAGCAGGTCCTCAGTCTCGTTCAGCAACGATCCCACATTTTCTCTAGACTTCCTTTTGTTGCCTATGTACTTAGTGTAGCCCTTCTTGTTGCCTTTGACAACCCTGGCCAGATTCAATTCCAGAAGGGCTTTGGCTTTTCTAACCTCATCCCTGGCTGCTCGGACAGCTTCTCTGTATTCCTCCCAGGGTACCTGTCATTGTTTCCACCCTCTGTATGCTTCCTTTTTGTTTTTTAGTTTGGCCAGGAGCTCCTTGTTCATCCACACAGGCATTCTGGAATTTCTGCCTGTCTTCCTGCTCATTAAGATGGACCACTCTTGAGCTTGAAGGAGCTGATCATTGAATATCAAACACCTTTATAGGGCTCTTCTTCCCTTCAGGGCCTTTTCCCATGGGACTCTTCCAAGCATTTATTTGAAGAGGCCAAAACCTGCTCTCCTGAAGTCCAGTTTGTGATCTGGCTTTTTGCCCTGCTCCCTCCCCTCAGGAGGCATATGCTTTGCTAGGTTAAAAACTGGCTAGACGGCCAAGCACAGAGAGAAAAATGAGAGAAAGAGAGAAAAGGAGAAATAGTTATAAGAGAAGTAGAAAAGCTGAAAGATAGTCACCACCTCCAAGGCCTCTGGTGTATCAGCACGTGTTTCTTTGTTCAGTACAGTTTGTAAGATGATGGCTGAACAAGCAGTTTCTTTGTTGAGCCCAGTTTGGAAGATGGCAAGTGAACACGAGGTCTCAGGCTTTCACGGGGCTATTTAAACTCTCTGTTCTTAAGGAATGTCATGTAGATACTGTCTTGCCCAAGAACACTGCCACTGAAGAAAATCAAAAGAATGAGATGATACACCAGGCTTTCAGAATTGGAGTGGCTAAGATAGTCCCAAACTTAGAGCATACGGGTGATCTATTTGTAACTCAGTGAACCCACAAAGCATCGAGACCTCTAGGGAGAGACACAACATACAGACCGGCTGGTGATCAAGAGGTAGACCTGACTATGGAGGCCATCACACAGGTTGCCCATGAATGTGAAACATGGACTGCAGTCTAGCAAGCCATGCATGTAAAGTCTCCCTGCAACAGAGGGCAGTGGCTGAGTTTTTGATATGGCGAGGCCTGGCAATTGACTATGTTGGACCACTGCCATGAACCCAAGGCAAATGCTACATACTCACCACAGTGGAAACATACCCTGTAAACTATGCCATTGCTTGAAACACAATCCTGGGCTGTGAAAGGCAAGTCCTATGGCAATACAGCAATACAGAATTCTTTCTTCAGAAAGAATTGAGTTGGACAGTGGGACTCATTTCTGAAGTAACCTCATAGACTCCTGGGACAAGAAACACAGCATGGATTGGTTGTATCACATCCCCTGTCATGCACAAGCCTCTGGAAAGATTGAGAGATGGATTGAGATTGGACTGTTAAAGACTATGTTGAGACCATTGGGCAATGGGACATAGAAGAACTGGGATATAAATTTAGCAGAAGCTACTTGGTTGGTAAACACTAGAGAATCTGCTAACCATCCTGGTACTGCCCATACAGAACCCCTACATACTGTGGGAGGAGAGAAGGTCCCTTTAGTGCACATCAGGAAGTGGCTGGGGAAAGCGGTGTGGGTTGCTCCTCCCTTGGGAAAAGGCAAGCCCATTCATGGAATTGTCTTTGCTTAAGGACCTGGATGCACTTGGTGGGTAATGCGTAAGGATGAGGAGATCCAATGTGTACCTCAAGGAGATTTAATCTTGGGGGAAAAAATAATCTCTGATGCGAGTTGTATGTTGTAGGAAGTAATGTAGCAGCAACTACCTGAACTTACAGAGAATGATCTTCACAAGGAACTGGATGAGTTCAGCAATGACCCAAACCAAGCTGGTGTTGGAGCCTAACAATCAAACACACTGTTTTGCTGTGAGAGACTGAAAGAGTTAATGCCTCAAACATTGTGACAGGACAGGTCCTGCATAACAAAAGCTGCAAGTTCTGCTCTGCAAAAAGAAGAAAAGAAGTGCTGGAAGCAGGTGGGCAGAATCGACCCAAGATGGCAGTTCTAATGTGGGGAAGGGGCCCACGACTCCCCCCCCCCCACACACAATGGTGCCTGCACAGCAGCCTCGAGGGCCTGGACTGTATAAAAGTCACTGACTCTGAGAGCCACGTGCGTTCTGTTCTGCCCATCACTGGAGGGTTGCCCTGCTGTGTCATCATCGCGGGATCCAAGGGTGGCGATAACTTTTCTTATCTCTTTTCTGTTCCTACTTCACTAAGAACCCACACTGCCAACGCTGTTATATTTTCCAAATCCAAATTGTTTAGATTAAAACAGTTAATTGATTGTCTGGTGTTAGCCCGAGGGGATTTACAAAACTTTTAGTTGCTCTCCTCCTGCTGAGGCGGGGCGCGACATTCCCTTGTCCTGAACAACCACCTTGACATATGGGGCCCAACCCATAGCCTGTTCTTATGAATATTTTGCAGGGGAGTGGCAGAAGCCCATGAAATGGGAAAACAATATCTGTCTATATGTTAAGGAAAAGGGGATAGTAAATAAAAAGTATGTAGTATAAGTTGCAAGAGTTGGTAAGAGGGGATTTCAGGAATGAGAAAGAGATACAAGGGGATAGTAAGAGGATACTTAGATGTAACAGATAATGTGAGACCTCAGCATGACACAAATGGTATGGAATAAGAGGTGGAGATTGTATTTGGTCTGGCTGGGATGGAGTTAACTTTCCTAATAGTAGCCATGACAGTGCTGTGCTTTGCAGTTGTGGCTAGCACAGTGTTGATAACACACCAATATTTTGGCTACTGCTGAGCAGCGTTCCCCCAGCATCAAGGCTATCTATCCAATGCCCCCTGATCCCAGAGGCCAGTATGCTGGGGTCAGAGGGGACATAGCCAGGACAACTGACCCAAACTGACCAAAGCAACAGTCCACACAATATGATGTCCTGCTCAGCAATAAAAGCTGAGAGAAAGGAGGAGGAGGAGGGGAGGCATTCATTATTAAGGCATTTATTTTCTGAAACAATCACTACATGTACTGAGGCCCTACTTCCCAGGAAGTGGCTGGAAGTTGCCTGCTAATGGGAAGTAGAGAATAAATCTTTTTGCTTGTATGCTAGTTTTGGCTGGGATAGAGTTAATTTTTTTCCTAGTAGCATGTATGGGGCTATGTTTTGGATTTGTGCTGAAAATAGCGCTGATAATATAGAGATGTTTTCATTATTGCTGAGCAGTGCTTACACAGAGTGAAGGCCTTTTCTGCTTCTCACCCCACCCCACCAGTGAGTAGGCTGGGGGTGCACAAGAAGTTGGGAGGGGACAGCTGGGACAACTGATCCCAACTGACCAAAGGGATATGCCATGCTATATGGTGTCATGCTCAGCATATAAAGCTGGGGGAAGAAGGAGGAAGGGGGGTGGTTCATTTGGAGTGACTTGTCTTCCCAAGTAACATTATGTGTGATGGAGCCCTGCTTTACTGGAGATGGCTGAACACCTGCCTGCCAATGGGAAGTAGTGAATTAATTCCTTGTTTTGCTTTGCTTGCATGCACGGCTTTTGCTTTCTCTATTGAACTATTTTTATCTCAACCCACAAGTTTTCTCACTTTTACTGTTCTGATTCTGTCCCTCATCTCACTGGGGAGAGAATGAGCAAGCGGCTGTGTGGTGCTTAGTTGCCATCTAGGGTTAAACCACAAAAGTGGCACCCACTGTTGGGCTTGAAGGGTTCAAGATAACAACAGGTTTGATTGAAATGGACTAGATCAAATTTATAGCTGTTATTGCAGTTTAGCTATTAATTGACATGCTCCTGTGCTTTCCATGGGGCTTGCTTGCCTTTCTGTATATTAGAGTCTAATGCTCATTAGTGGCTGCTTTTTGCTTTCACTGCTTGCTGTACTGCTGTATTGGACAGGCTGGAACTTCAATATGAACTTGAGTCAAAGGGACTGTGACCTGTAGATGAGTACATGCAGGAGCAGGACATCCCAAAGCGTATGTGGCCTTGAATAAGTCCATGCCAGTGCAGGTACATCTCAAAGCATCTGTGGCTGTGGTTATGTCTGTGCCACAGACACGTGCCTCTGAAGGGATTGTGGCCCAAGGATAAGTCCGCACTGGAGAAGGTACAGCTTGAAACATCTGTGGCTGTGCATGAGGACATGCTGGAGAACCTCAAAGCGTGTGACCATGGATATGCCCATGACAGAGCAGGTACAGCCCTGGAGGGACTGCAGCCATTGGTAAGGCCATGTTGGAGTAAGTTTACTTCTGAAGTGACTCTGGCTGTGGGTAAGGTCACACTGGAGCAGGTATATCTCTGAAGGCATTGTGGCCCATGCATAAGGCTATGCTGGAACAAGTGGAGCTCAAAGTGACTGTGGCTGTGGACAAGTCTATGCTGTATACCCCTAGAGAGACTGTGGTGCATAGATAAGGCTCCACTTGGAGCAGGTACTTAGTTGGTTAAACCAGAACCGCTTGCTTTCATTAAACTGCCTTTATCTTGACCCACAAGGTTTTAATCTTATTTTCTCCCCCGTCCTGCTGAGGAGGGGGAGTGAGAGAATGACCTGCTGGTAGCCAGATAAGTTCAACCCACCACATACGGTCACTGAATTACTTCTTAATCAACATTTAAATACTTCTCTCAGATTCAGCTTCTTGAGAATTCAGGCACTACTACATACATTTGATGCAAGAAAATAGTCCTGTCCTTGTAAGTTTGCAGCTTCTTC
Organism: Mesitornis unicolor; assembly: GCF_000695765.1. Taxonomy (NCBI): domain Eukaryota; kingdom Metazoa; phylum Chordata; class Aves; order Mesitornithiformes; family Mesitornithidae; genus Mesitornis; species Mesitornis unicolor. The sequence continues at coordinate 14,294 of NW_010205238.1, read as the reverse complement.
TGAGCTTATCCTTTGCTCCTCCACAGCTGAAGTGTCAGAAGACTGTGGACTTCACCAAAGTTTAATTCTTTTGTGGATTGACCTTGTAGAATAATATATCTCAGTGATGAACTGCCAAGAAATTTAACTGCATTATAGTGGAAGAAATCCTTAAAGAGGAATCGTACGTAGTTTTGGCAACTGCAAGATAGCTCCTGGAGATCCATATACATCTATAACAAATGCTATGCTCCTGTGGATACATATGAAATAACTTGTTTTGTTTGATCAATAGTGGCTATTTATTTAGGAATCCAAGAGCTATTTCTGACTGAACTGCTCAATTTGAAATTATTCACAGAACAATGAGTATACAAATAAGCACTATACAAATAAAAATATTTATTGGTATATTTTTTGGGACTCTCACATCCTTATACATACATTACTTCCTGTTTCCTTTCTCCTTTATTGGAGACTCTAGTAGACAAAGGTTGGGAAAGAACATTAAAGAACAGAGAGCATACAAGCTGCTACACCCTGAGCAAAGAACATGGGGAGAGTCAGATACATACACACTGTATACAGAAGGCTAGGACAAAAAAAAGCAAAAACAGTTCAGCCATTTGATGAACTTGTGCAAATACGATAGAACACAAATGCAGATAACACAATGAGAAGAACCCCAGTTACTAATAAATAATTTCTCTTATGATCAGATACAATAACTTTTAACTTGCAAAACTCATTAAGGCTGAAAATAAAAAAAAGGAAAGCTCTCAAAACACTTTTTTTTGCTTAATTCTGAAGTACGTCTTTCCAACAACTCATTTTGATCAAATGGGAGAACCAAAAAAAATCATAAAAACATAAGTCAGAAAAAAAAATTGTTGCAAAGGTCTAAGGCCATTAAAACAATTTTAAAACAACTGCTCTAAACCAAATAAAAATATTTAGCTAACACACTTTTCAGTTTCTTATATGGATCAAACTGCTGGTCATGAAGCATTTAAAGTCCATTTTATATTGGTTTTAGATTACACATGGTATAAGTAGCTATTAGACACTCAAGATCATACTTCTTGATTTTTTAAAAGCAAACATAAAATTTATATGATACACATACTAAACCCATGAAGTTTCCTAACACTAACCATCAATATTATCATAGACATCCTTTCTGTTACTTCATGCAACCTGATGAAAATTGAAAAATTCATGAACCCTAAAAGAATTACTCTTCAGTATTAACACTGAAGCATAGCACCACAAAGGAAGTCATATCACCAAATATAGAACCTGTGGAATGGAATGATGGATGATTATTTGCAGCACTTGGGAAAACCTGAGTAATGAAAATACTTCATCACTACAACTGCAAGCAATTACCACCTGGTTATAAGATAGAAGATTAGCATCATCCTCAGTGCTAAAATTTGCTCTAGTTTAAGTTACTACTGAAACTAACTCAAATCATCAACTTGAGAAGGGGAGTGGGCCTATTTTTTTTTCCCCTCTGAAAATAGAAAAATGTAAAACTGATTTTGTACCCAGTGACAGTAGAAAAGAAAAAAAAAATCTGTTTTAGAAATAGCCCTCAATCTATTTTGTAAGGAGATTATGATATGACAGGTGCATTTGTAGTGGTATGGATTCAATCTGTGAAAAGACCTGCCACACAAAATCATACATGTCTGTACAGTTTCTGTCATATAAGGATTGGTTATTACCAAGAGATTTTACACTATTCTTATGTGCATTTATACCTCAAAGGACACGAGCTCAAGTAAAGTAATGCAGAAATGATCAATAAACTGATCTGAGACTATATTTTACCAATAGTGTATGTAACTAGAAAATTTTTTTGACTATATATAGTTACATAAAACTATGTATAAATAAAATCTAAGTTTATAAAAAAAAAGTTACCAAAATGAAACAAAATGTTAAGAATATGAAAGTTCCTTGCATTCCAAGTAAACAACAGAGAACAAAGAAATTATGTTTTCCAGGCCTGTTTAACAGAGAATGACTAAGAATAAATTGTTATAATTTAGCATGTAGTAACATACTACATTATCATTTTACATTTGTTAAAATAGGGCTGTTCTCACAGGCTTTTATACACTGAAAATGGCTTAAACTCTGCAGTAATATGTATAT
>NW_010205238.1:11347-12129 GCF_000695765.1 Mesitornis unicolor | reverse complement strand
AAAAAAAGACAGGAAAGAGACAAAACATTAAATTTTAAAAATAATTGTAGTATTACAAAAGGAATTTGCACACAGGCATGTAAAGTTTTCATTTTTTGTTTGACAACCTTTTATCTTTAGCTTAAACAGTTTATTTCAAAATTATTATTTGCATATCAAAGATAAAATCCTAAGCTTTCCCATATATTCAATAATGAACTTAATACAATATTTTATATTCAATAACTAAAATATCAGTTTTGTAATCAGCAAGACATTAACCCTGAGAACTAACCCCCCTTTACATATCAACTTTAATAAATGTTGACATTCCCTAGGAAATAAGCAGAATAAATGCACTTCACAAATAGACCACAGTGTACAACTCATGTAAGTTGTAATAAGTTTTCAATATCGTTATAATCAAAGTAAGACAAAAAGCAAAGGTCATTCAAGTTTTAAGAGTTACCTGGGTGAAATAACTTTCATTTTTTAACTGATCAGAATTGTCCATTTACATTTACCAAAGTTAGCAAGTGTCCATAAAAACATATGCTGAACATATATGCAATATAGAGAATAGGTATATAGATGTTAAAAACTATGAAGAAAAAAAGGCTTTCACTTTAAAAGCTAACTCTTCCTCTTTTTTTTTAATTATTAAAGCAAGCACATGTAAGCGGTAAAAAAACACTAATTTTGAGAAGAACAAAAATATGCTTTAATTTCTTAGGATTATTAGAGGATTATTGGAGAAGGAAACTAACTCTGAATTATAATCTGTTATGCTTTCTAAAATTCTG
>NW_010205238.1:1616-11335 GCF_000695765.1 Mesitornis unicolor | reverse complement strand
CTGTAATATGTAGAAGGTGCCTTAAGTGTGTTTGAAACCAGTAATTTTTTTCATTAAGAACAAATAGCTAAACTTTCCATAGTTAAAATGGAAAGATTAAGTTGAAAAGAGTTGTTTTATGAATGAAATATCAAACGAGTAAATGCTAATGACAAAACTACTGGAAGAATGCAAGGAGACTGTTAAGCTTTCTAAATCATGATATAATTTTGTATCCTTTTTTGTTACTGTTCTGAAAGGTATTCTGAAATGGTTTACAGATTGAAAAGTTTTATTTCAAATTTGCAATGATGCTGGCAGGACAGTACCTGCTTCTATGTCTATATCAGTACCTTATATTTGAGGTATAAAATAGGGGTGAAACTGTGATTTGAGAATTTTACCACTTAAAGGAAACCATTTTTATTCAGAAAACTTCATTACAGTGTTATGAACAATGAATAGTTTCAGTTACGTAGTCAATAGTGGAATCCAAATGGTAAACTCAAAAGCAGAGAAAAGAAAAAAAAGAAGTACAACGATGTTTTGGGAGACTATGAATGCCATTCTTTCAGGATGGCAATTATTTATTATATAAATCAAGACGGTGTTATTTTGGAGGAGTGCATTGGGCAGAGTAGAGAAGGCTGAAAACATTCAGAAAAAGAATGGAGATTCACAGAATAGCGAGCAAGAACGAAAAATCTTCCAAGAATTTCCATGTTGAAATAAGCACTAAAGAAAACTTCAGTGTTTTCTGTCTAGAAGCCAGGAACCGAGATAGTTCCAGTACTCAAATTATTGACTTAATAGCATATACAAATATTCTACAACCTACTTAATATTACCACTTGTCATCATAAGGAACATATGTTAAATGATAATACAAAGCCCAAAATACTTTTTGTTTAATAGAATTCTTGGAATGCATGCATTACCTTAACAACAGGATTCAGCAGAACAACACCTGATTTCTTTGTAATAATTTGCTTTGTTGTGTAATGATGGTCTATGAGATGAGGAATAGTTGGAAACCCATTTCCTTCAAAACGATACTGATTCTGTATGGAGGTAAAAGAAAATAATTGTTTCTGTACAAGCAAAATTTCAAAGAAGAAACTCTAAAAGAACATTAACAAGCTTTCATCACTAGTAACAAAATAAATAAAAGTTTGCTTTTACAGAATTAAATCTCTCTCCTAATCAATTTAATAACACTTCTACTGAAGTAAATGGAACAATGACCAGAAAGATAATAAATTAATAAATGCTAAATTACTGCATCACTTATTTAAAGCAGCATAATAAAATAACTATTTTTTAATTTTTTTTTTTTAAAAAGGAAGCTCTTCTAATACAAGAGGTGGGTCAGTTTGGGATACTTAAGCTGTGACAGAATGAAATAAAAAGATTATAAACTGGAAGAAACAATACTAACTACCAGAGTATCTAAGACTCTAAAAATGATAATAAAAAACCCTAAAAAATAAACATCTGACAATCTAATAAACAAGAGATAAGTAACACTGTCTCATCCAGATCTTACTGCACTTAGAACATTTGATAAAATTAACAAATACTTAGCACAGAATATGAACCCACGATTGGTCTTTAATAAGAAAGGTGTACCAGAAAAGTCTACAGGAGTACAGTCTGCAAAGGCAGGCTATGCATGCAATTTAAATAGAAGTTGAGCAAGGCAAAATTCCTTTCTTTTCGCCTTCTACCCTTTTTATCACTTTATAACATTTTAGATGCATAATTCAACATAATGGCAACAAAACTGTGATATCTCTTAATATTTTCTTAGATGCATGTCAAGTTTTCTTAGCAAATAATGCTATAAGGTACTTTCAGATACTAGGGGAAAAAAAGAATATCTTCATTGCTTATCCCTGCACTTACACTCGAAAGGGGGGGAGGAAATGGTAAATTAGTATTTCGTTCATCATCTTAAATTCTATATTACGACTAAGTGATAGGGAAACAGAATAAACTACCGTGTCTATGTAAGGTCTCAATATCTACAGTTAGAGGACTCTTCCCACAAGAGAGGAGCTGCTGTAAGCCAGCCAGCAGAATTAGCAACAGTAAGCAAAGATCACATTAAAAAAAAAAAAGCATAGATAGTGGTGATTCAAGTTCATTTACAAAACTGGGCAATGAAAACCTCTACCACTACCATGCAGATTTTTTTTTCCTTTATAACACCTACAATTAAATTCTTTGTAGAATGCATTATATCAAGCTTCTCTTCATTAGGAAAAAAAAATCCATTTCCTGTAACGTTTTATCACTATTAATAGAGAAAGCTTAGTCATGTCACTTATTTTTATCTCATTACTGGTTCTCTATTGTAAACATCCTCTCATAGTCTAAAATACTTGTTGTGGTTTATTCCTCTAACATCATTCACTAATTAATACTGTCTCAGCTTTGCTTGCCCAGTAACATTAGTGTCCATTCCTTTCAAATAACTTCCTTCAGATTTCTGTTCTGATGATCCCAAAATCTTTAGCTTGATTAGGGTACTGATGTCCCAAGAGTCTGCCTAGCACAATAATCAGTACTGCATAACATTTCCTCATATCAGACCCAGCCTTGCACTCATCTGCTGCCAGTTAAGCTTGCTTACCTTCAGGGCAGACAATGTTCTTTTATTCTGTGTATTTACACAGGATCCTGATTAAAATCACTAACAGTTTGAAAATAACATAGCCTCAAAGAGGAACAATGAAAAACAGAGTAGCCCTTAGTGACAGCAATGAATTTTGATGCTTAAAACTGAAGGATGAACTGATTTATCACACAAAAGAAAATTTAAGGCAAATGGAGACCAAATCTGTCAGTGATGCAAGAGTATGATTTGACCAATCACAGAGAGTTGATTCAACACTATTTATACCAATGCGAAAAAAGAATTCTTACACTTTACTCACAGCAAACTTCCCTACCAAGATGTTAATGAATCCAGTCACTCTTATCATATGGCCATAACAATCCCACCACTTATTAAATGTTTTTTAGGGTTAATAAGCTTTTTTAAAATAAAAAAATTAAAGCTTATTTATTTCACAGTAAATGAAGACAGACCTATAAGACTACATAAGGGGTCTTGCATTTCTTTAAGAAAACAAGATTTTAGCTTCCATGACTGTCAAGAAAATCTCCCACAAATTAAACCCAAGAGCAGATGAACATAAGGTGCTATTACTAAATGTACAAGCAGAGATATCTAGTGAGCCTGATAATGTTTGGATTGTGCAATATTAAACAGTATCAATCTTACATTTCTAATATAATACTTAAGAGAAAGTAATGAAATTATGGGAATTCATTTACAGTTCTGTAGATTTTTCTTTGAAAAGTGGATATTAAAAAGCATCAGATTACAGATAAGGGTAGCCTCAAAGTAATACTTATTAAAAAAAATATGTTTTAACTGACTTCAAAGCCCAGTCTCAGTCTACATTTTTTGAAGCCCCACTGGAGGGGGCACACAAAATTATTTCAGCCACACTAATCACATAATGTGCATTTAATTCTGCTGAGTAAGGATCAGAACTCCAAAGATCTTATAAGACTGTGTGTATCTAGGTATAAGTAGTTTTATTGCTCTTATTTTCTCATTCAGCACTTTGATACACCAAAATACTTTAAGGTCATAAAAATAAAATAAACACTGACTTTTTGTCAATTGTTAAATGCTAAAAGGAAAGCTATGGATTAAGATTAACAAAACCCGCAGATATACTAGTGTCCATACTGATCCTATAAAACCTTCCAACTTCTGAGTTTTGAACAATACCACTACCCCTCATAAAAAAAAAATATCATAAACCAGCAACACAGTATTGACTTCCCCAGGCATGCTGCATCAGCTGGGGATTTAAACCGAGAAAAATATTGTAAACATAGTTATGCTACCAAATTTGTGTATTTGTGTGTATAGTTTGACTGAGGTTTGGGAGATCTTATTGCATCAGACTGGAGTATGCTTTGTCAGTACTGCTGAATCAAAACTGAGATTGATTTGCTGGTGTATTGTACCTATATTCACAGAGCAAAGAGCTAAAAGCATTTCTAGTAATGTTATGAGCACTATCTTATTTTGAATGAGTTTGAAATTCTGAAAGGTAAAAAGAAAAATACATATATAAACAAAACCAAGAAATGCATTAAAAATAAAAAGCAATACATTGGGTAAAAGCAAATAAATATTAATGTAGTTTAAAATGACCAGTTTTTCCTGTTAGACAAACAAAGGGATCAATTTTGGTCTTTACTCGGAAGCATACATGCTATGTAATATTCACAAGCATTTGTGTTCTGCTGAACAAAACAACATCCACAAAGCTAAAAAGAACACATGTATCTCCAAAGCAGCATGGACTTCAATTCCCAGCTATATACAAAACAGCACAGAATATTTTCTCCTAAGTGAATGTTTCAATTTTTCAGGAAGATTCAATGGAATCTTTACAATTTGAATTAAAGTAGCCTAATAAGCACCAACTGTGAAAATAGGTTTAAAAATAAAAAAGCACCTGCATAAATTAGAAGTAATAAGTGCTGGATTTCAAAACATTTACAGAAATATCTTTTTTTTTCTCAGCATAGGATAAAAGATATAGAATAGCCTCATACTTCATATTTTTCTTTTATTCCCCCAAATCACCTTTTCCTCCAGTTTGAACACCAATGGATATATTTCTAACAGCTTTCATATTTTCATATAAAGGCTAAAGCTATGTGTCATAGTAAATTCTGTAGATCCTAAATTGTTTGCTGAAATAATTAACTTCCTAACATTGAATATTTAGTACTATATCAGAGACGTACATCAGCATATTGTATGATAAAGTGTCTCCGTTGTCCATCTGAAAACACAGAAAGGACATATTCACCAGGTTTCCCGTGGCTCTCTCGCACCAAGAAGTCTCCTTGCTGTTTTAACAGCTCCTGGGCTTCTATTCTTGGAATTGCACCATGATACCAGTCTTGCTCTGACAACGGTTTCTCAGTAGTTGATATTACATCAAAGAACTGGGAAAAAATATCAAAGAAAAATGTTACTATAACAGTACATTTTTAGAGTTTAGTTTTCCATGAAAAACATGATAAAAAACAATAATTTCTATTTCTGTATCTAAATTGCATATTTCTATTAACAAACAAAATTAAGGCTATTTATTTACACTAAAAGCATACTGATCACCTTTTTTTCTATTACTTAAAATTTTTACTAAACTATCAGCCTTTCTCACACATTCTGACACGCTACTAGCAACAGTTCAAAATTACATGTCTTTATCCAGAGACATATGACAATATAAGAACATAAGAAAGTAAGAATTTGAGTTTTCAAAAGTATTTGTATTGACTAAATTATTTTCATAGAATTTAAAAATCCCATTCCAAATCAATTAATAATTCTACGAGCCATTTCCTTCCTAGCATTTACACCATAACAGAAAATAGGCACTTGGAGATATTGTGCTTATGAATTTACATACAGTTTCTGAAGGCACAAAGCTTCTAAGATACTATTTTCATTGATTATAAATGTCAGGCAATGAGTTTTAACCTATAATTTCACATATTCATTTTAAACAAGCTTATATAATTTAAGAAAACACTTAGAAAAACATATTTTTTCAATGACTACTTCAGATTTTATTGTTATGGGTAGACTGAGAAGCCCTTAGGCTGTGTCATTCAAAATCATTAATGCTAGCGCTCATACAAATTCTCACTGCTAGAGTGATAAATCTCTTAATAAAATAATAGACTCCATATTGCATCACGAGTTGAACACATATCTGAACATGTCCCAGAAAAGTCTGTTGAACTGCATTTTAGATAACAGAATGAGAACTGAATCCTCAATAAAGCCCTCTCAAACAGTTACAAATGAAACCTACAATTCTGAATTAACCTCAGATGATCTACCCAGATGAAACAAGGTTTTTCTTCTTCATATCATCAAGGATGATATGATATTTCTGCCATATAGAATCGGGAAAGAGAACAGAAACATCCCACTCATGCATGCAAGAGAAAAATTTGACACAATGTAACTCTGGGCAGACTAGAGGCTACCTGCACATTTAAGGTCTCCCTGGGGAGTTGTTCAGGTTAAGATTACTTATCTAACAAAAAATAACACTAGGAAGAACTTCAAACTCTCAGAGAAGGAAAAGTAGATACCAAAAAGGAAGACTACACAGAACTTTAGAGGGTCGTGATCCCACAAAGGATGGCAGTTGGAGGCAAGTCACTAGTGGCGTACCCCAGGGATTGATACTGAGGCCAATACAGTTTAACCTCTTTGTTAGGTTTTGATGCCATTCAGAGGGACCTTGACAGGCTGGAGAAATGGACAGAGAAGAATCCCATGCAGTTACACAAGAGGAAGTACAAAGTTCTGCACCAGAGGAAGAATAACCCCAGGCACCAGTACAAGCTGAGGGGTGGACAACAAGTTGACCACGAGCCAGTAATGCACCCTTGCAGCAAAGAAGGCCAACAGCCTCCTGACCTGGATTAGTAAGAGCATTACCAGGAGGTCAAGGGAGGCGATTCTTCCTCTCTACCCAGAACTGTGTCCAGTTCTGGGCTCCCCAGTACAAGAGAGACATGGACATACTGGAGAAAGTCCAACAAAGGGCCACAAAGATGATTAAGGGACTGGAGCATCTCTCATATGAGAAATGCCTGAGAGCTGCAACAGTTTAGCCTAGAGAAGGCTCAGGGGGTGATCTTATCACTGTATACAAGTAACAATTGCAAGGGAATGATGAAGAGCTCTTCTCAGTAGTGCCCCCTAACACGAGAAGAGTCAATGACCACAAATTGAAACATTAAATTCCATCTGAACACAATAAAACACTTTTTTTACTGTGAGGGGGGGTCAAATACTGGAATAGTTTGCCAGAGAGATTGTGGCAGCTCCATCTATGGAGATATTCAAAACCCGACTGGACGTGGTACTTGGCAACCAACTCTAGATGACCCTTACTGAGCAGATGTGGAGAAACATCAACAGGCTGCAAGCCAAGGCGCCGCAAAAGCTGGGATTCTCATGAGAACATTATTAAGAGAATAAACAGCAGCTGGGATTTATACAAAGGCAATCTTTGAGAATAAACAATGTTATTAATTAAGTACAACAGGATCCTGGACCAGCCTAAAAATAGGAGTTCAAAAGTACACAAAGCACTGTGCGCCTGGGTTATCTCAAAGAGAACACTGGTTGAATGAAATGTCTGGTGTGTGACAGGATATCTCGATCTTGGAACACCAGACCATAAAGTATGTGAAATGATGGATGGGAAAGTGCTATAGTACGTGAACATCCTGATTGGCTGCATAGTCGGATACTTATCTGTAGTTATAAAAGTAGAGGCAGAAAAATAAAAACTCCACTTGGAATTCAGCTGCTAAGTCGGTTTCTTGTTTCAGCTCACCACAAGCAGGGGGGTTGGACTAGATATCTCAAGAGGTCCCTTCCAACCTCAACAATTCTGTAATTCTGTATAAAAAAAATGCCTTTAAGTCTGGGGCATCCTAGCATACTTTTAAAGTTATATCTCAAAAGGGCTAATTTAGTCCACGATCTTGATGGAAAACTGGAGAATATATTTAAGACTCTGACAGAGACTCACAGTCTCAGACATTGACATTGAGATCTAGAGCCCTGGGTGTCTATTATATCAGGGATATTTTTAGACATGAGATATGAGACCAATACTATAACAAATAGACCCATCACTAGAAAGAGTGAGTATACTCTATTACAGATTGAGAGAGAACTGAGACTGTATGGATGAACAAGGAGGTCCTGGACATACTTAGGCACAAAAGGAAAATCTATAGGGAGTGGAAGCAAGAACAGGTTAGCTGAGAGGATTACAAAGAAGTTGTCCAAACAGCCAGGGATCAGGTTAGGAAAGCTAAAGAGCAGAAGGAATTAAATCTGGCCAGGGACATAAAAGGGAACAAGAGGAATTTATACAGGTACATCAGTGATAAAAGGAAGGCTAGGGAAGATGTGGGCCCTCTCCGGAAGGAAAATGGAGACCTGGTCATGCGGGATATGGAGAAGACTGAGGTGCTCAACAACTTCTTTACCTTGGTCATCATTGGCAAGTGCTCTAGCCACGCTGCCCAAGTTACAGAAGGCAAAGGCAGGGACTGGGAGAAGGAAGATCCTCCCACTGTAAGTGAAGATCAGGTTCGAGACCATCTAAAGAACCTGAAGGTGTACAAATCCATGGGACCCAACAAAATCCATCCATGGGTCCTGAGAGAACTGGTGGATGAAGTTGTAAAACCACTGTCCATCATATTTGAAACATCATGCCAGTCAGGTGAAGTCCTGGTTGAGTGGAAAAGGGGAAACATAACCCCCATTTTCAAAAAGGAAAAAAGGAAGATCTGGGAAATTATTGTCCAGTCAGTCTCACCTCTGTGCCTGGCAAGATCATGGAGCAGATCCTCCTGAAGGCTCTCCTAAGGCACATGGAGAAAGAAGATGAGGTGATTGGTGGTAACCAACACAGTTTAACCAAGGGCAAATCGTGCCTCACCAATTTGGTGACCTTTTATGATGGAGTTACAGCTTCGGTGGATAAGGGAAGAGCAACTGACATCGTCTACCTGGATTTGTGCAAAGCGTTTGACACTGTCTTGCATGACATACCAGTAACTAAATTGGAGAAACATGGATTTCATGGATGAACCACTTGCTGGATAAGGAATTGGCTGCATGGTCACACTCAGAAAGTTGCAGTAAATGGTGCAATGTACAATTAGAGGCCAGTGACAAATGGAGTTCCTCAGGGATCGGTACTGGGACCACTGCTGCTTAATATCTTTGTCGGCGACATGGACAGTGGGATCAAGTGCGCCCTCAGCAAGGTTGCGGGTGACACCAAGCTGTGTGGTGCAGTTGACATGCTGGAGGGAAGGGATGCCATCCAGAGGGACCTGGACAGGATGGAGAGGTGAGCCCATGCCAACTTCATGAAGTTCAACAAGGCCAAGTGATCAGGAGGCCCTTGTGTCCTTCTCCTGTCAGGCTGAAGGTGGAAACCCAAATGGAGAGAGTGAATGGAGGGTAGTTCAGGTCGGGGCAGCAGGCGGACTACCTCCTTCTCCACCTCGCCCCCCCACGTGCCTCTAAACAACAGGTATGAGGCTCTGCCCCCTCGCCCCCCCCGGTGCCTCTAAACAATAGGTATGAGGCTCTGGTCGAGGAAGGCCTGACAAATGAGGACGTGGATGATGGGCAATCTACATCAGAGGGGCCTCCACAGTCAGAATAGCCTACCGCCAACATCACAACCTCTTCCACAAAGAAGAAAAGAAGGGTTAACACTGTAGGTGACTGTTCTGAGGGGAACGGAGGGTCCCATATACTGAGTAGACCCTCCCCACAGAGATGTCTGCTGTCTCCCTGGAGCCCGGGTTAAGGACGTCACTAGGAAACTTCCCAGCCTGGTAAGGTCCACTGATTAATCCCTATACTAGTTTTTAATGTGGATGGTGAAGAAACTGAAACACAAACAATAAAGAAAGACTTCAGGGCCTTGGGATGGTTAGTCAGGGAATCTGGGATGCAGGTTGTTTTCAATTCCCTCCTTCTGGTTGCAAGCAACAAAATAAGAAGGATACAATACTTAAACACATGGCTCCATGGCTGGGGTCACCCCCCCAATTTTGGTTTTTTTTTTAAT
>NW_010205238.1:1195-1574 GCF_000695765.1 Mesitornis unicolor | reverse complement strand
GACACCTTTCTCAAAAGGGACAGAGGGTCTATGCCCAAGAGATTGAAGGGCTGATTGACAGGGCTTTAAAATAGATGTGAAGGGAGAAAGGGATAATAATATCAAGATTGTATGTGACAAGCAGCAGGATAACACACAAGGGTTGGAGGGATGGGGTGATAGTAAGGGCCTTCAGTCTGTTGCCCTGAGGAATGTACTGGGCATGCAGCACAGTCAGTCTTACAGAGACAAGACAGAGGCTCCTGAGGTGATAGGAGCCAACAGGGTAGCTTCCATGAAACATACTGGGGGAAGGAAGGGGTGTCCATCTAAGAAGGTGACATGGCTGGCAGCCCAGCTGAAATGCCTCTACACCAATGCACGCAGCATGGGCAAAAAA
>NW_010205238.1:0-757 GCF_000695765.1 Mesitornis unicolor | reverse complement strand
TGACAACTTCTAAGACAGGAAAGAGACAGTCCTACTTGAGGGGAAGCGATTTTGGACCTGATGGTCACCAATACGAGTAAGCTCATCAGGGATGTCAAGATTGGAGGCAGCCTGGGCCGTAGTGAACATGCACTGGTGCAGTTCACTGTACTAAGGCGTATGAGTCATACGAGAAGCATAGTCAGGACCCTGAATTTCAGGAAAGCCAACTTCCAGCTCTTCAAGGAGTGAGTCAATAGGACCCCCTGGGAAACGGCCCTCAAGGACAAAGGAGCAGAACAGAGCTGGCAGATCTTCAAGGATGATTTTCATAGAGCGCAAGAGTTCTCAATCCCCAAGTATAAGAAATCAGGCAGGGAAGGTAGGAGACCAGCATGGATGAGTTGAGACCTGCTGGCCAAACTAAAAGGCAAGATGGAAATGCATTAGGCAGTGGAAGCAGGGACAGAGTACAGGGATGTGGCCCTGGTGTGTAGGGCCAAGGTCAGGAAGGCCAAGGCGCGGCTGGAGCTGAACTTGGCAAGAGATGCCAAGAAAAACAAGAAGGGCTTCTACAGGTATTGTAAACCCAAAAAGGAAGGTTAAAAAAAGCATACCCACTCTGATGAACAACAGTGGTGGACTGGTAACATATGTCAGCCTCACCTCTGTGTCCAGGAAGATCATGGCACAGATCCTCCTAGAAGCTATGCTGAGACACATGGAGGACAGGGTGATTCGAGACAACCAGGATGGCTTTACTAAGGGCAAGTCCTGC
>NW_010205237.1:1468-16894 GCF_000695765.1 Mesitornis unicolor | reverse complement strand
CTCGCCCCAGGGGGACGGGGCCGCGGCGCTGGGGAAAGCCGCACCCGCAGGGAGATGGCGCAAATGTCCCCTCCCGGGAGGTGCGCCCCGAGGGGGAGTTCTCCTCTTGGAGGAGACCTCGGTGTCCGCCAAAGGGTTACGAGAAAAGCGAGAGGGTGTGGGTGTTCATCGAGAAGTGGTGTGTGAAGGAGATGCTCGCCTGGTGACAGGAGCTATGTGCAAACACGGGTTGTCCGCTACACATGGGGAGGGATGCATTAAGGTGGACCTCAAGGAGCGTACAGGTGCCAGAGGAACAGGAGGGGGCAATAGTGGGGTACCCAGCCAGTTTCTGCTGCTCCTAAAATCCCTGAGAGTTTGGGGACAAAACTAACATGGCATTCAAGGATGGATTTGGCAGGGGCAGTGGCAGTGTATTTTGTATTTGGCTAGAGCACGCCTTTTGGACAGAAGCACTGCCTGGAGTGAAAACCGGATGAGCTGAAGGCTTAGCACGTTGTTCCCATGGCTGCTCTCACTCTCATGATTCAAAATGTGTTCTTCATTTCTTGCCTGGCTTCAGTTCACACTCACAGAGTTCTGCCTTTTTCCTTAAAGAAGGTTCTGTGGTGCCCAGCGGATTGACTGCTCCTAAAGATGTGCACTATGGTCCAGTCATCTCAGTCCCCTTCTTGGTAAACCAAACAGGTCAAGCTCCTTCAGCTTCTCACTGTAAATTACCTTCCCCACTCCCTCACTCATTTTTGTGCCTTTTTAGCCTTTCCAACACCCTTTGGTCACCATCATGCCCTCCTCAGGACCCAGCTACTCCCACTCACTCCAAGATCAGAGCCCCTGGTCCCAGCCAAGACCCTAACCCCAACATCCAGCCCAACCCCTGCCTCTATTTTAGCCTCAGTGCTGGAGGTGGTTGTTTTTGAGTCTTCATTCACAGCCATGAATGGACCTCTTCTGGTACTATTTACATATACTTTGGACCTCTGTTACACGGTGCAACAATGTTACATAGTTTAAAGACATGTTATCTAGTATATATTTTATATTCTAAAATATTGTAACTTTATTTTATGCTAGTCAGTTCGTCTTTATTGAGAAACAGAGTATAATCATTCCCTATTTGTATCCATGCTATTGACAATTTCACAGACCTCTACCCCTTCAATAGCTGTTGTTTCTCCTCCAAGATGCAAGGTCCTACCCTATCCTGTCTTACCTAGCAGGAAAGTCAGTGCATTCCTCTTGTGACCTTTTCCTGTGGGTTTTCGAGCTCTACTGGAACTTTTTTGAAATGTGATATCCAAGAATGCACATGGTACAAGGGAAGGTTCATCCTCATTCTTGCCAGTGGATGGTGTTTTAATACAGAATTAAAAATTCCCATCAAGAAGGCACAAGAAATGTTATAAGAGGGCAAGCAGTGAGGCTGGATGCTAGACCTGCAGTTGGGGGAACATAGTATTTTATAAGACTCGTGTTTATGTCTCGTATTTTGGAGAGTTCCCTCTTCTTTTTGGCCTTATTTGGAGGAAAGGCAGATTTGTTTCCTGCTTCTACAACATCTCCTCCCACGCTGCTGGCATAGTTTGAAGGAGCTGTCTTAAACTCTGATGTCTGAAACCTGTTTGTCTTCACTGCCTGCTGACCAGTTACTGCTATTGACCAGCATCAACTGGTCCCAGTATAGACCAGCTCTGCTTCCCTTCCCCTGCTACAGCTTCTGTCAATACTCCCTCACACTGCCTGTGTTTACACCAGGGACAGCGGAGCCCCAAAAGCACGCCTCAGGCATGCATCAGAAATTCAGGGGAAGATTTTGATGCTAAACTAAAGATCTTCCTGTAAGAAATCTCTCTCTCTCTCTCGTGCAAATAACTGCACCTTATTAGAGAAAGCTCAGTTCTACCCGAAGAACAAAGCTGTCAGCCAAATCTCATCGCAGAGCTTTAGGAGGGTTTTTAAAGGGTCTGGATCTCAGACCCCTGATGAGAACTGGGAGTCCAATTAATTGACTTGGTGTTGCTATGGGAAGCCAATGCCAAGAGCAGAAGACTGCTTTGACTTGCTTGCAGTAGTCTGTGCTGCTGCGGTGATGGGATGGATTTTTGTGAAGTCCTGAGATGTATTTTTGGAGGTTCTTAAGGACTGATAACTCAGTATATAACTTCACAAGAAGTGACAGAAATCAGGGTGCCTGAAGCCCCATTACCTGGTGGTGGATGGCCAGGGTGATACAGGCTTTCCTAGCCAACCAGAAACGTTGTAAGGCTTGAGAAAGGAAGATTAAACAACTCTTACGTAGACCAACATCCAGCAAGAATCACTAGTCTGACAGTGATGGGGCACCCACTTTGTGCCTACTGAGACCTGAACGAGGAACTGAGGGTTCCTTTCCCAAAAGAGTCATTTCCTATTTCTGTCCTGGTACTCACAGCCATCTCTCAGCTGCCCAGAAGGACACGGGTTGGGGTGGTTGAGACAAGAACGCTCTAAGCTTTGGATGTGGTGGAGCAGATCTGCACTTCTCCAGTGTGCATGCTTTCCGTGAACAAAGTCTTTCACAGTCACAGCTTATTGCTGGTGCTGGCTGTTAACCAGAGCAGATAAATAAGCGCTAAAGCCAGGAGAACCTGTTTTAATCAAATAGTCTGACTTCCACATAACACTCACCTGAGCAGTCCTTACCTTGCCCATTTCTGAAGCACAATATAAGACCTCGGGAAATGCAGACCTCTATCACATGAAATATCAACTTTCATAAAGCTGCTAAAAAACCATAAACATTTGACTTCTGTTTATATACTTTTATGTACACTTTAAACAGCACAGATCAGGGAATTTATGTTTTTTTCTTTCATGAGGACATGGTTTTATAAGGACTTCAGGATGGATACCATCGCTTTCTGGAAGCGAATGCTGCACGTATACCAGCATGATAACTGCAAAATTTTATTAAAAATGAAACACGAGGTAATTGTAACACTTCATCATTATCTTGGGAGGATGTTTTGAGTAGGATACCGGAGAGGTCAATTAACAGCTGCAGAGAGTCTTACCAACCTAATATTAAGGTGATATAAAGCTGGGACGGATTATGCATCCTTGGAGGATACGAGCAGGCTACGAAACCGCATTGGTAAATGGCAGAAGAGGGCAAAATAAATAACGTGGGTAAAATGAAATTTAGTCGAGATAATGTAAAATGATTCATAGTGGATACCTAAACATACAAAGGTAGATTTTAGAAATGCAGAAAGATAGCAATACAACAGAAATACCTCGGAGTTACAGTATTATTAACATATGTTTGGACAAGGATCTGAATCTATTTGGACACCAACATATATGTGGGCAAGTGTACAAAGTCAGACAGGTATGGCAATGCTTTGTATGCAACAGCTGCAGCTGACTGGTATTTTAGTGGGGTTTGTTACCTTGTTGGTTTATTTTTGAAAGGAGCTGGGCATTCTCAATGGATCTCTCACTACGGTGAATTTTAAGTCTCTTATTTAGTCCAGTAACACCCCAGATTGCTAAATGCCAAGCCTGATGTAGTGTCTATAGCCGGTGAATCTAATTTGTAAAGTTCTCCCTAATTTTCCTCTGGTGAATGTCACTGGCAATGATTAACTAAGTGGAAACTCAGAAGTCAGGTTGTATGTGTGCATAAATTTGTTTCTATTGAAATCTGAAATTAATTTGCAAAGAAGAAAAGACTACACATAGATCATGCTAGACATTACAGATCAGTGTATTAAGCTCACTAAAGCCGGTAGAAATTCTTCCATCTTTTGCTAGGTTATGATTACAACCCTGAAGACCTTAACTAAAGCCCTGCTTATTGGCGTATCTTGTACCAGGGCTTTCTAAAAGGTCACAGCCAAGGTAAGCCCAGAACAAATTAACAGAAGAGTGTATTACCTCAAGATGGTCTGTCGAGGTGGTCAGAGAAGTCGTCTCGGTCTTGTCCTTAAGCCTCTACAATTCTGCCCATTTTTCTTCCCAGCTTGGCCTTTTAAACACAGCACAAGACTGCAGCCGGTTTCCTGAGAGAAAATGAACCCAGTTAATGCAACATGGTCTAAATGAGCTGCTGTGCAGCAGCCCTTACACCCTTAGTTGGCTTGTAGGCATACATCTATGTGTAAACAACTAAATTTAGGTGTTTTATTACAAACGTGATCCTGCCCCCAACCTCCTGCCGCATCCATATTTCTGTTGGGAAGGTGTGCTACAGACTCTCCTTGCCATTGGGCGTGTAAATGGACATTTCTGATTCGACAGCATGCAGTATCTTCTGTCTTGAACTTCCATGATGCCTAAAACAGGCACTTGCTAGGTGTAGGACCTGACCTGTCAGTGTACTCAGAGTAGGTCCAAACTCCCCAAAACTGTGTGATTTCCTCCTCTGGCACATTAAACAGTGAAACAGACTGTGTGACTCTGAGCCAGTTTCTCATTTTGGGATTTATATGCCCTGAAGCATCGAACTTGTAGGTGCCTAGGCCTGAGCTAATCACAGAACACTGCTCATGTAGCCAACAGAGGAAAAACAGGCACCTCTAGAGGATGATTCATATCATCCCAAGGCAGGCATTTTAAATATGTACCTAAATCACCAAAGAGTTGTTTTTACTCACTGGTTATAATATTGGCCAAGGTGTAGCCAAACTAAGGTTTAGGCATTAGAATTCCAGATTGCAAAAATTACATGACATGACCCAGTCTCACACTCGCAAGGTTTTCTGAAGCTACTGAATTTTGCGTAGAATACCTGACTTCGCATAGGAACAGGGGAAGGAAGAAAACTCTCCCTCCAAACTGGTGGTGAGCATCGTACTTCTGCCAGCTGAGAGAGAAGCATGTACAAGCAGTAGTAGTACAGTAGTAGTACTTTAGTAGTAGTACTTCAGCTTGATTACACTCTCCCCCTGTCCCATAACACATATTGCTAGTAAATATTATCTCAAGACCACAGACTCTGCTTGTTCTTTCTTCACTGAGTTTTTGTGTGTGACTGTGTGAATTTATGCAGTCGGGATGATGCAGCTTAGCTATTCCAAAGATCAAATTGACCTTAAGATTGATGTGATTTATGGGACTCATAGGATCTCTGCAAGTTAAAAAAGTGCATGTTAAATGATACGTGTTTGTGTATCCTGTAGTTTGCTTTTGAGTGGACAACTGTGGATTTCATACAGTTCATCAAGGATGGTTTGAAAATGGCTAAAATCATTGATCTCTGGCAAACTCCTCTGCAGTCAGTTCTAGTTGGAGGCTGGCAGAAGGACAAGTAACACAAGGAGGACAACTGCAGGCAGTGACTGCCACCACCTGCTTTTCATCCCTTTCCATATCATGCTTTGCATGTTATCTGTAGAAAACCTACATAAATGCATAAACTGGGGAAGAAATTCAGCAGAAAAGCCATTTTTAATTAGGTCACTGATGCTCCACAGGGCTTTTAGTTTGTGATTAAGGCAAACACGCATAGACTCAGATAGAAAGGCAAGAGAGCAAACACAACCAGAAACAGAAACCACCACCAATATCAGCTTTTCTTTACTTATCACAGGGCCCATGATTTCTACAACCATTTGGGGTAGTTTAATCAGTTAAACTATGCAGCACAGCATTAAAACACAGGTCCAGCTCCCCAGCTGCCTTCTGCATCAGCTCCGCCTGTCATCTTTTGATGTCATCTTGGAGTGACCCTTCCTCATCCATGCCAAACTCTGGGTGACTTCAGGATGCACAGACTGGAGGGAGAAGACTGCACAGCTGAAGAATTCAACAACTTTGGAGTGGAGAGGAGCAAGAAATAGCCCTCATTTTATGACATGAACCTGATTTGAGATGAGGCTGAACCATGTTACACTTCACACAATGTGAGCTTCAGAGAAAACTCTGTCAGCAGCCAGTGTGCACAGATTCTGCAGTAAAAGGAGTGATTTTTCAAATCTTACTTGTTGCCCCTGTAATATTCCCCATCACAGGCTTCCTTAGGTCACCACAGATTAAATTCTGCTTCTAGCAAGACTGGAGAGCTAACAAGGTACAGAGAAGATATTTTCCTGATATGGAGAATCTGACTTATGTGTTAACAAATAATGGTAGCAAATGTTCACTTCAAGAATCTGATACAGTGAGCAAAATGATCTCAACGCAGCGAGCATGTGCAAGATATATTCCAGATATATATATATATATACGCATGTGCATATATTCCAGAAATAGCCCGTTTCGTTTTGAATCGTGTCACAGTGTGAACCCACCTGGCAGCTGGAGCGCAGGCAGCCTTTGATGTGCTCCGGAAAGACATCGCCGTTCTTTCACATCCGTGTTTGACCAGGTTGAATGGATCGGCAGCATCCACATGGGCTCACTTCTATTAGAAAAATCTGTAATAAACCAAAACTAGGTAAGCTAGGAAATTCTAGGATTTGGGGGTGAACAAGGGAGTGCAAATTACACGTGTTAATCAATGGCATTGTCATTAAAAAACACCAAAAGCAAAATTAAAAAACAAAACCCCCACAGCATCACTATGATTACAGATAAAATCAGAGAATTAACAGTGGATAGAGCTGTTAAAATACATTGTCAAATGAAGGTAATTACACAGAATCACAGAATCACAGGATATCAGGAGTTGGCAGGGCCCTCTGGAGATCACCCAGTCCAACCCCTGCCAGAGCAGGATCACCCAGAGGAGGTCACACAGGAACACGGCCAGGGGTTTTGAATGTCTCCAGAGAAGGAGACTCCACAACCTCTCTGAGCAGCCTGGGCCATGCTCTGGCACCCTCACAGGAAAGAAGTTTCTCCTCATGTTCAGGTTGAACCTCCTATGCTCCAGCTTGCTCCCATTGCCCCTTGTCCTGGCATTGGACATCCCAGAGCAGAGCCTGGCTCCTTCCTCCTGACACTCGCCCTTTCCAAATTGATCCCCATGAATGAGGTCACCCCTCAGTCTCCTCTGCTCCAAGCTAAAGAGCCCCAGCTCCCTCAGCCGCTTCTCAGCAGGAGATGCTCCACTCCCTCCATCATCTTTGTGGCTCTGCGCTGGCCAATTACAATTGTGGTGCTTTGCCGTGGATTTCTCTGTAGTGGAAGGCTACAAGTTAAGATCAGGAGATAACATTGCAAGGGACACAGGAGTTAAAAAGCCACTATGTGTGTTTGTGCTCATTAAATGAATTCTTCAACGGAGTCAGGATGAAAACATAACAGAGATTGCCAGCCATGATTTATTGAGCATTCTTGATGTTTTTTAAGGGAGCCCCCTGTAACTCTGATGCAAGCAGTTCACCCTCATGCAGGTGTTTGCAGTTCCTAGAATGGGATTATCACCTCCCTGTTCTGCTCCAGATGAAAATAATGCTTATTTTTCGCATTTCTACAAAATTTGTCACCCTCTAGCACCACTCCTCGCTGGCCTTACACAGGGAAATACTCTACAGATCTGAGGACATGCTAGAGTGAAAAATAAAGCATCCGTGGTAATGTAAGCATCACATTAGAGCTAAAAAGAGAATAGGAACAGCCCTGTCAGAGCAGACACAGCAGTGGGACCTGTATCTAACACTGCTTTGGTGTGCTCTTTCATTTACATTACAAAGGAATGGTTTTGGCAGAAAGTCAGTGTAAGCAGTACTCGTTATTCCTTTAAGGGCTTGACTCAGTATGTTAATACGCCGCAGGCTATCAATCCACCGATGTAGAAATGAAACCTTGTGCCAGCATGAGGATTTCTATATGCAGTCCTGAGATTTCATGGGATTGGAGATCAGATCCTGGGGTGAAAAGTAGGGATGGCTGATAAGTTTGCGAGACAGTTTTTGGGCCGGTGTCCTGGTTTGAGCTAAACAGAAGTGATTTTCTATTTAGTGATTTTACTTTTCAGCTCAGTCTCTTTTAAGTGGCTAAACCTGCTGAAAACTAGCAGGAAGTTTTTCCCAGACAGTGTGAACTGATAAAGTTCAAGGCCAAGTTGTCTCACCATGGGTGCCGTGTCTGCACCTATGGGGGAGAAGCAGACCCAAACCTGACCAACGAGGTATTCCATCCCACACACGTCATACTTGGTATAAAGCCAAGGGATCACGAGGGTCTCGACCCTTCTTCCATCTCAACCCCTTCAATGGCCAAAGTCCGAGCAGACCCTGCTGGTTCGTCTGCCTCTGATCCTGATCCCTGTGTTCCTGCATCAGCTCCCACTGCTGCTGGGTCCAGACTGGGACTTTTCCAGTGCCCTGCTCTGCAGAGCCTCTGGTGCCATCATCGTCATTGGGGGAGGATTTTATATTGGTTTTGTAGATATATTTGTACATATTTGTATATATTTCATTATTTTCCTATTTACATTATTATCCTGTCGTATTAGTATTATTGTTTTATTAAATCTGTTAGTTTTATTTTCCAACCCATAAAGTCTCTCTCACTTATTCTCTTTTCTCTTCCCTTCTGGGGAGGGGAGAGGGGTTAATAGAGAGCGTCTGTCCAGGATTTAGTGGCCAGACCAGCCCTAAACCATGACAGCCAGGCAGTAAACACCAGGAACTGCATAAAACATAGGCAGAAACAAGTCCTGTGCCTGTGAATTAACTGAGGATGCAAAAATGCTGATTACCGATTACTCTTCCAGGCCTGCAGAGCCAGTGTATCAGCCTGAGATGGCCACTAAGTTCGAAATACACCTACCTGTGGGACTTTGTTTATAGCAGTACGGCTTCAGGACTTCATCCAGGCATAAATAGCAGTACACTAACCATGACATTATTATCTACTGGTTAACATGGGTGCAAATAACAGCACAAACTGCAAAACAAAGCACGGAGACCATTTCCAGCACTTCCAACCTAGCCGAGCGCACCAGTTACCCCAGTGAGGAGTAATATTGCCTATCTGATAATAAACTATTATTATCTCTACTAGAGTCCCAGTGCAAAATAAAATAGTTTAGGTTAAATATTTTAATTACAAGATGGTAACACATCACTAACTGAGTCTCTACCAAGATGGCCTGGAGCATCACTGGAGTCAGCTTAAAGACAGTCCTGAATTTCTATTGATTTTGGATCACCCCTTTGGAAAGGGCAGACCTGGAGTGGTATCTGGATGAGAGTCTCCCTGGGAACACCCAGTCCTGTAGGGTTTGGGTGCGTTACCAACATTGTTTTAGCCACAGATCCAAAACACAGCACCACTATGAAGAAAGTCAGCCCCGTCAAAGCAGTGCACTGCCTCAGGGCAGGCTCCTGTGCCACATCCTCCACCAGCTGCCATACCACATCTGTATGAGAGCTCTGATCGCATAGGGCTGCTCAAGAAATGGAGTGGTCATTAGGCAAAACAAAGTGATAAACAACACAGAAAACAGCAGAAGCTGAAAGGAACCATTAACAGGCCCTGAAATTCAATGTACAGCAACTAAGGGAGCAAGTAACAGAGCAGGTAAGGGAGCAAATACAGCATCATCAGGACCAGCAAACACCAGCCTGCCAAATAACAGCTAAATAGCTATAAGAGCTGTAAACTCAGTCTAGCATACACCAACCAAATCCGTCACTATCGAGCCCCATGTTGGGTGCCAAACAGGACTGTGGTGGCAGCCAAGCACCTACAGAGCTGCTTGCTCACTCCTCAACTCCATCAGGAGAGGGGGAGAAAATAGGAAGAACAAAACTGGGACAGCTCCTGAGTTGAGATACAGTATAATAGGTAAAGGAAAAATCAAAAACCAAGAGAACCAAAGGAAGTGTCTCAGCACCGCCCATGGGCAGACCAATGCCCAGCCGCTCTCTGAACACCTAGGAAGACACCCCCTGTCCCTTCTTCTTCCTCTACCTCAGTTCTTATTGCTAAGCATGCTACTAAATGCATCTTTTTGGCCAATTTGTGTCACAGCTGTCCTGGTTGTGTCCCCTCCCAACTGCTTGTGCACCCCCAGCCGACACACTGAGGGGCAGAGGGAGAATAAGAGAAATCCTCGGCACCTTGCAAGCCCTGCTCATCGGTGGCCACTGGTGCTGTACCAACACAAATCCGGACCACAGCACCACGTGGGCTGCTATGAATGAAGTTCAAAGAGGTTCTCCTTCCCCTCTACTCTGCCCTGCTCAGACCACATCAGCAATATTGTGTTCAGTTCTGGGCCCCTCAGGTCAAGAAGGACAGGAACTGCTTGAAAGAGTCCAGCAGAGCCACAAAGATGATGGAGGGAGTGGAGCATCTCCTGATGAGGAGCAGCTGAGGGAGCTGGGGCTCTTGAGCTTGGAGAAGAGGAGACTGAGGGGTGACCTCATTCATGGGGATCAATTTGGAAAGGGCGAGTGTCAGGAGGAAGGAGCCAGGCTCTGCTCTGGGATGTCCAGTGGCAGGACAAGGGGCAATGGGAGCAAGCTGGAGCATGGGAGGTTCAACCTGAACATGAGGAGAAACTTCTTCCTGTGAGGGTGCCAGAGCATGGCCCAGGCTGCCCAGAGAGGTTGTGGAGTCTCCTTCTGTGGAGACATTCAAAACCCCTGGCCGTGTTCCTGTGTGACCTCCTCTGGGTGATCCTGCTCTGGCAGGGGTTGGACTGGGGGAGCTTTTGAGGTCTCTTCCAACTCCTAAGATTCTGTGATTCTGTGAAGTCAACTCCATCCCAACTCCACCATTACACCTCGGAGCAACTGCTTCAAAGGATCACCACAAGAACTGCCCCATATCATGTTTATCTAAGAGCGCCTTCGTTGCTTCACAAGCTTTAAAGTCTTCCTCATGCAATGTTATTTCCGTACTTGCAGGGAAGTTACAAAACCCTTTATCCTTCCTGTATGCAAATGGACACTTTACATCTCAGGGAGAAAAAATGGCATACTTGATTCTTTAATAATTCTGATTTTTTTTTTTAAACAGATTTGGCATGTTTCCATAGTTACCTTTTTTTTTAGAGTCTAGTAAACTGTTTCAACCCTTCATAGTCCAATCAGAGTATGTGGTTACAAGTGAGCTTTCGTGAGAAGGCTACTCTGAGTTAAAGTTTAGCAAAGCTGCTACCAAAGGATCAAAATACCTTTTAATTAAAAACCCAAAATAAAAACCCACAACAAGAAACCCAACCTTTTTAAAGGAGATTGGAACAAGGATATGTCCTCAGTTGTTTGCTCTGTAAAATAGGTGTATTAAGGGAAAAATATCTGTAGAACGACTTTAACTCTACACCCATAAGATTCAAACTTGGTTGCACTGATTTTCTGAGGTAGCACAAAACCACCAGAAAGGCGAAATGTAATGTTCTACAAGGAAACACATGGTCTTTTTTTGCATGCTACATACAAAACTAAAGGGACCCAATTCAGTACACCTCTTAATGGCTATCGCTCTTTAAAAATGGAAATTTAAAGCCAATCCTTGTGATCTTTGTTTGGAAGCATTCCTACTTTCACTCAAATATATATAATAATATATAATATATATATTCTATATGTAATATATATATATATTTTCTGGGAAATAAAATCAGACATTAATACAATTGCTGCTTCTCTGCATGGCAACAAACCACCACCACCAATTCTGGTCCTCCGTGGGTGTCTCTGCATATAACACGGTTTCACACACTGCTGTAATGCTGCTGCTTCATTCTCCAACCCTTCCCATTCATTTGCAAAGGAGGTGTACGTTAAAATAACCGAGAATTCTGCTAGTGAAAGCGTTTACTTCCTCTGGGAATTGAGAGGGCTAACAAAGGTAAGCGATATCCCAATTTAGAGAAAATCACGCAGCTTCAGCTGGGGAACACAAAGTTACATCCTTCCTCGTGCCTACCTTTCATACCAGCAGCACCGCTCCCGTGCTCCTGGTAAATGAACCTTTGCTCGAATTAAACTGACACCCACTGGTCCCAAATCAAGGCCTGATTGTGCCGTGCCCCAGTACAAAACCAGAGCAAACCATTTCCCTGACCTCGAGTCACTCACTTGGGATCTCAGCTCATGTTAGAGCTGCTGCAGAAGTCACATAGCGTATGGCAATGTGGCAGCACTGTTAACCTGCAAAAGTAGCTCTAAATTAAGACAAAAAGCAGCCAACCGATGCGAAAATTGAACGCAGAGAGTGTGGGAGCGTGGATGAGATGGGTAACGCTGAGGAAGTGGTGTGTCTTCACTCGCTGGCACCAGCACAGGCTCCAGAAATGGCCGTGCCCCTGTCCCCTGTCCCTGCAAAGCTGTCACCGGTACAAAGTGAAAAGGCAGCACTCACTCAGTGTGACAAGCATGACAAGGCACTGAGAACACGAACACAGCACTGACGAGTCACTGTGGTGAGTGCCATGGTAACCTGAAGAGTTTAACAGAAAATGTGCTGTGTAGGATCTCCGCCTGCTTGGCCCAGCTAGGGAAAGTCAGCTTTCTCCCACTTCTATATCAAATTCCTATGAAGCCAACCTTTTACCTCTTACACCAACTCCTGAGGTTACCCAAATTAAGATGTACCCATGTCCATGGAGTCTGAGCAGACTTTGTCAGTGTTGGACAGTGGGGAAGGGGCAGGTCTGATTCAGCTGCCCAAGCTCAGGTGTCTGGTAACATCTGAGATGTCCAGGGAAATCAGAGTCGTCCAGTACAGCAAAATATGACACAGAGAGTTGCGGTGAATGGAGCTAAATCCAGTTGGGGCCCAGTCACAAGTGGTGTTCCCCAGGGCTCAGTTTTGGGGCCAGTCCTGTTTAACACCTTTATCAATGATCTGGATGAGGGGATTGAGTGCTCCCTCAGCAAGTTTGCAGATGATACTGACTTGGGAGGGAGTGTTGATCTGCCTGAGGGTAGGAAGGCTCTGCAGAGGGACCTGGACAGGCTGAATCCATGGGCTGAGGCCAATTGTGTGAGCTTCAACAAGGCCAAGTGCCGGGTCCTGCACTTCGGTTACAACAACCTCATGGATGCTGCAGGATTGGGGAGGAGTGGCTGGAGCTGCCAGGCAGAAAAGGACCTGGGGGTGTTGGTGGCCAGCAGGATGACCATGAGCCAGCAGTGTGGCCTTGAACCAAGAAGCCCAATGGCATCCTGGGGTGGATGAGAAGGGGTGGTTGTAGGTCAGAGAGGTTCTCCTGCCCCTCTGCTCTGCCCTGGTGAGACCACATCTGCAATAGTGTGTTCAGTTCTGGGCCTCAGTTCAAGAAGGACAGGAACTGCTTGAAAGAGTCCAGTGCAGAGCCACAAAGATGATGGAGGGAGTGGAGCATCTCCTGCTGAGGAGCGGCTGAGGGAGCTGGGGCTTTTTGGTTTGGAGCAGAGGAGACTGAGAGGTGACCTCATTCATGGATATCAATTTGTAAAGGGCGAGTGTCAGGAGGAAGGAGCCAGGCTCTGCTCTGGGATGTCCAATGACAGGACAAGGGGCAATGGGAGCAAGCTGGAGCATAGGAGGTTCAACCTGAACATGAGGAGAAACTTCTTTCCTGTGAGGGTGCCAGAGCATGGCCCAGGCTGCCCAGAGAGGTTGTGGAGTCTCCTTCTCTGCAGACATTCAAAACCCCTGGCCGTGTTCCTGTGTGACCTCCTCTGGGTGATCCTGCTCTGGCAGGGGTTGGACTGGGGGAGCTTTCCAGGTCACTTCCAACTCCTGATATTCTGTGATTCTGTGATCTGAGATGTCCAGGGAAATCAGGGACATCCAGTACAGCAAGATATGACACAGGTCTTCTGGCAGACTTACACCCTAAAAGCACCATCAGTTGGGCCAAGCAGGACACCTGAGGACATCTCAGTCGGCAAGCACTTCTGCATGGACAATTTAAGTGACAGCCCAGGATAGGACTCTGCTTGGAAATGTCAATGTTAGGTGTTTTAAGTGTTTTGTTTTGTGCTGTGTCTCCAAGCTTCACAAGTCAGTGGGAAATCTAACCCAGAAGGCTGACTGTAGTTGAGGACATCCCAACCAACACAGCTCAGGAAGCCTGAAAACGATTTGCCTCATCACAGAGTAGACAACTACAACACATTGCAAATAGGTATCACCAAAAAAAACCCCGACCAACCTAATAGCCTTCCTTTTCTTTTCTGACAGCACTGTGACAATCCCGTTTATATACTTCTCTCCACTGAAATGATCCAAAGCCATAAAGCCTCAAAAATTCAACTGAAGTTAGACACTTGCTAAGCCTGGTATCATCCTGACGCAGGCTGACTGTATTCCCCTATGCATCGATATCCATCTGCTATTTTCCTTCTGCTATGCCAAGATTATCCATCACCTGGGGCAAGGGAATACCTTTTCTTGTGTGGCTGTTGAGGACTAAGGAATAGGTGCTACAAGAATACAAATCACTGGTACCACTGTGCCCGTGATGATTTATTCTCCCCTGCCTCTTCTGCAGGAGACCTGAAATCCTTGCATGATTTTGTGAAGAGTCACAAAAAAACCCCTCTTTTTAACACTTGCACGTCCAACAAATAGTGAAAATTATTCAGGATAATCAATCTTTTAAGCTTTACTGCTGAGTATCAACATAACCAGTGGTCCTGGCTTCTGCTGAGTATTTTCTTTAGTGGTGTCAGCTGCTCTTGTCAACCAAAACCAGTAAAGGGGCATGGAGCAAACCAGGGGCAGGTTTTGTTCATAGGTTGAGCAGTTAGGCCAGGAAAAAGGCTGAAACCAGTGGAAGAGACTGGACTTCCACTGCAGAAGCTTTCTGCTGGTATTTTTAACTAAATACACCAATATTACTACAAGAATACCAAGAAATGTGATTCTGCTGAGGAAAGTGTGGTAGCTATGGTTACCGAGCAAACAGGGAGAGGAGGCAAAGCTGAGCCACTGCTATGGGCACTGTACACCATTTTTAAGATGAGAAGCCTAGATTTAGCTTTCCAAAATACAACTGTGAGAGCAGCCACCCACGTTCCCCATTACAGTATGTGTATGTGCATATATATATATATATATATACACACTTGTCTGTCTATACGTATATCTATCTTTATCAGGATGAAGGGATGACAGAGAACAAAACAGAAGTCAGCTTCCATACCATCACAGAGCCATGAAGTTTGTCATCTACTCACAGGCAACAACCTCAACGCTTGGTTGGACAGCCCTGAGCCACCACCACGGGACTTTCCCCAGGGACCTTCTGCTGCCACAAAGAGGAAATGGGTGTTTTCGTTTGTCCCCGAGGATTTCTCAAGAAGTACAAGCAGTTCCCTGTGAAGGAACTATGTCTGTATTGCAGGCTTAGTGCAACCCTTCCAGAAAAGCTCCAATTAACCTTCAGGCTAATGAGCATAAGTGGGGTGTAGCAGCAGCAATGTAGAACTTGGCAAGTGCTAGAAACCCTCCTGAGAAACTAGGTAAATATTTAATCAATTAATCCACATTGAATTTCACATAAAATGGCTTCACAGTCATCGAGCTCATTACCTGGTGTTTTTGAAACAG
>NW_010205237.1:0-1437 GCF_000695765.1 Mesitornis unicolor | reverse complement strand
TTCAGCAGGCTGCTGCCCTGCCCATGTGGTGGATTCCCCAGGCAGAGCTGTCTTCACATCCTCAATGGCAATGTCTTAAGGCCATACCTAAGCCGACCAGAAAGAGTCCTCTCCTAGGTGGCCATGAGCATGGTCCATCCCCCTTCCTTCCCACACAGTCCCCAAACACACCATCAGACAAAGCACCCTGGACACGAGTCCCTGGGCTATCTGGACAGTGTGCCTGGCTGTGCCTTGGTGCACTGTCCTGGTTTGAACTAAACAGAACTAATTTTCTATTTAGTGATTTTACTTTTCAGCTCAGTCTTTTTAAGTGGCTGAACTTGCTGAAACTAGGAGCATGGTTTTCCAGACAGTGTGTACTGCTACAAGTGATCATCATAAGGCCACTGTCTCAATGTGGGTGCCATATCTGCACCTACAGGGAGGAGTGGACCCAAACCTGACCAACGAGGTATTGCATCCCACACACGTCATACTCAGTGTAAAGCTGAGGGATCATGAGGGTCTCGACCTCCTTCCTTCTGTCTCAGTCCTTCTTCCCTCCTTCTCTGCTCTTCTTCTCCTGCAATGGCCGAGGTCCGAGCAGACCCTGCTGGTTCGTCTGCCTCTGATCCTGATCCCTGTGTTCCTGCATGAGCTCCCACTGCTGCTGGGTCTGCACTGGGACTTTTCCAGTGCCCTGCTCTGCAGAGCCTCTGGTGCCATCATCGTCATTGGGGGAGGATTTTATATTGGTTTTATATACATTTGTACATATCTGTATATATTTCGTTATTTTCCTACATACATTATTACCCTGTAGTATTAGTATTATTGTTTTATTAAATCTGTTAGTTTTATTTTCCAACCTGTAATGTCTCTCTCCCTTATTCTCTTTTCTCTTCCCTTCTGGGGAGGGGAAAGGGGTTAATAGAGCGCGTCTGTCCAGGATTTAGTGGCCAGACCAGCCCTAAACCATGACAGTGCACACTTGCAGTCTAATTATGGTTTCTTTATCATACCATGTAGACATACACCCAGGCTGCAGTTCAAATTAGTCATCTAGGTTTCCTCTTCAGTCACAAGGAAGAAGCAGGCACCATCACCTCATTCATCTCAGGCACCTCCTCAGCACAGAACCCTTTCAAGGTGTTTAAATCTCTAAGATTTTGGTCTCTGGAGTTAGGTGAAATGAATTCCGTTCCTTACCAGATGCAGTTTCCTGATGGTGGAACAGGCTGCTACCAGTTCATCCCTGTGGCCCTCTTCTCCTGAAGGACAACAGGACAGCAGTGGCTGTTTAGTAAAACTGTTTAGAGCAAGCTCTGCTTGGACACCAACTTCCAGATCAAACAGTACCCAATGCCACTGAGACACACTGGAGCATCTGAGATCACAGAATCACAGAGTCACAGGATGTCAGAAGTTGGCAGGGCCCTCTGGAGATCACCCAGT
>NW_010205236.1:0-38258 GCF_000695765.1 Mesitornis unicolor | reverse complement strand
AGCAGTGGTTGTGCTAGTAATGTTTAAAGTTGTTGCTATCAGAAAATCAGCTGCTGTATCAGTGGCCTTTGCACCTGGCAAATTTTATGCATATCTGCCATGCTTGGGGAACAAAAGCAAGCTCATGTGCTGGGGGAGAGGGGAGGATGAGGATGAGGGTGAGGGTTGTGAGGCTACATGGCTACAGATTGGCTCAAAGAACAAAAGGATACTGTCACATGTGGCTCTCACCCATTGGAATAGGTAGAGGAAATGGCATACAGGCTAGTCCCGATTTCATTAACTATTCTAATGTTACTTGATGTATCAGAAAGAGAGACATGCTTTATTTACGACATAATTCTTACAATGTTAATATTTATCCAGTATTAGAAGAGTTTTCTACTCTATTGTGTTCATTAAAACCCCTCCTCAGGCAGGTTCTATATGTTGAATAAGTGGTTTGTATCATCTTCATATTGCTTATTAACTTCATTGCAAGAGATCTAGCTACCCAACAGCTGCCTGAGCTGGCAAACTGTAAGGGAGCTTGGCTTGTGCCAGAGGGCTGACTGCCTACTTTGAGCTGAGGAGGCTGCTCCTGCCTCCCACCCAACCTGTTGTCTTGAGAGGGCACTCAGGAGACCTGTGTGTCTGTGGGTACTTGTGTGCGTGGGCATCCTCTCTAGCTGCCCCTGTACCAGCTTTGCACTAACACACTGTGTGTTCCGTCTTGCTTGAGAGAAGGTAAAAGGGAAGATCCCAGCCTGCCCCAAGAGATACAGAGACATGGATAGGGGCTTTTGTTTGGTGGTAGAGACAGGTGGTTGCCTGGAGGAAAGTCCAGGAGAACCTCTGTGTTACTGAAATTGGGAATAGAAAGACCTCTTAACACCAGCGTAGCATTAAGAAGCAAGCATCCTTTATTTGACATCAGGTGTGAGGGGGAAATATTCCAAACCCTCCGCACAACTAATGCCACTTTTTTGGGCATATTTATACAGAAATGTTTCAGGATTACCTAATCTAAGTTACAATGATTGGTAACAATTTAAATATAATTATAATATATTTAACTATCTGCTGAATGGTTACCGGATCAAACTGTACTTGTGTACAAGGGGTCTTTTGGTGGTCTCTGGTGGTCCCTTGTGCTTCTGAAGAAGCACTCTTAGTGTTCTTCCCATGAATTCTAGGTCTTTCTCCCATGCATGGTCTTTCTTGGGCCCATAACTTTTATTTGCAGATTCCTCAGGTTCCTTTTCTTGATCTCAGTCTGCTGGTTTCTATGTAGTCCTTCAGACTTGTACTAGGATGTATCAGTGTACTGCGATATATCAGTCACAGTTACAAAAATCATGTCTTTGAGTGTGTTCTTGTTTGAGGTCCCTTACGACATCTGCACCTAGAGAAAAAGGTAGAAATCCCATGCCTTAGGTGAGAGGGGAAGAAGCCATGGAAGAAATGGAGGGAGGTGTTGCTGCCTTCATCAAAATCACCATTGGTCTCTTGTAGAGGTCTTTCCCAACAAGTTTATGGGTTTGCTCTCTTGCAAACCTGATGATGTGTTTCAGCTTTCTTGTTTTCTTCCTTTCAGCAATTTCCTTCTTCCTGACTCCTGAAGTTACTGTCCAGTCACCTCTGCAAATCTGAATATTGCCTATTGAATATTTCTGAAAGGTGTCACTCAGCCTTTTTCATTTCTTTTCCAAATAATCCAGGAGTACAATGACAACAGCAAGAATGCCCAATAAATAAAAAAAAAAATGCATGCTTTTGATTCATACAAATGTATTCTCCTATAGAGTGGTGTAGATTAACCCACTTCATCACAGTGTGCATTTAGGAAATATATTTGGGAGATTAAACCGAGAAAAGCTCAGGGTAGAGTCCTGGTCATTGAACTTTACAGGCAGTCCTGTGACTGTGAGAAGCAAGATCCCCTTGACAGGCCCTATCCTAATGAGAGCTTAGCTGGCAGTGGTATTGTTGGAAAGCATTTCCCATTAGCCAGACTGGCACTTTTCAATGGAAAAACAGTTCTTCCCAAAGACAGTGTCTGCTCCTACGTATCCTGGGAATGCCTCTTACCCAGAATCTCAGAAGACACACATGGTCATCCAGGTCTGCTAAGCTGATGGAGGTCAGGGAATGCTTTTTCAACAGTACCTACAGATCCCATGGGGGAGAATGTAGTCAGTGAAGCATGGGAATAGCTGCTGTGGGATTCCAAGAGATACTCTGTGTTCATTATATTCTTAAATGACAGACCCGCATTAATGAGTGTGGGGTTGGTCAGTGTCTGCTTGTTATTGCTACAGTTGCTGCTAAAGGGAAGCATTACAGCTAATACAGCCATCAGCCTTCCCAGTGCTCAGGGAAGAAGTGGCAGCATTAGTGTTTCTAGAATGTGGTCTTTGTTCAAGGTCTTACAGATGTTTCTTTAGAAGGCTGTAGCAGAAGAAAGTGGCCTGAGGTCAGGGATGTGTTAAGTAAGGTATACAGCAGCAATGTTAGTCAAGGACCTTGGGGAGAAGGAAAAAAGAAGGCTGCATTGCCTGCAGTCACAGGAAACAAGGTAGTGAAGCGACCTTAAACAAGGTCAGGCCCATTTGAGAAAGCATCAAAGGGGGTCATATCCTTTGCTTCTTGTCTTTTTTGCTTTTTGGAAGAAGGTTTTGATGAGAGCAGCAGCGGCCATCATCTTATACAAGAGAAGCACAGGAGGTTTCCCTAATGTAATCCATCTGCTCAGCTTTTCAGCAATTGTAATAAACATCATTTTGAAAGGAATATGGCAGCTTTGCATCAGTCCCTGCTGCGCAGTAATGCTGACTGTGGGGGATCTGGCATGCAGCAATGAATTCTGCACCACTGGGTCTGGCAGTCCTAAAGTGCAGCAACTGGGAGACCTTAGCGAGTGTCGAGTTCTCTAACTTGTCAGTCCCACAGTGCTAACAGGGCTTCACTGCACTATTTACATGTGCTGTTTTCAAAGCCAGTATCACAGATGTCAGTAGAAAGAAAAAAACATTGCAGTGATGTGCAATAATCCGAGAAGTTAATTGGCACTTACCAAAGAATGGGAGGGTCGGTGGAAATAGAAAATGCTTATTTCATTGTTTAACCCCAGGTCTACCTGCCTACCTGAACTGGAAACAGTCAGCAAAGCCGTTCTGCTAGTAGAGTTCATTTTGTCAGAGCCAAAATTATTTGTCATAGATTTGACTCCCTTCCCTCCTACCTCCCTGTTGAAATTATTTGGTCTTAAATATTTCTGGGGGAAACATTTAAGTAATGCTTAGAACATGTTTATACAAAATTTCTTCATTGAGAAGTCATTTAAGATAGTACAATGAAACACGATTGTCCAGTATTCACCTTCCCCCCCCCCCCAACTAGGAAGAGTTGATACAGTATTTCATTTTGAATTTTTGAAAAACCAGATTGTTTCACTTAACATGTCAAATTGTCCTACCCTTCCTCACCCCCATGCAATTTCCCTAGACGCATCTGCTAAAGCTACATGAGTTTCATTGTTTCTGAATTTAAAGAAGAGGATTTGTTTTCTGCTTCAGGTATCGCTGGACTTTACAGGCAAGCTCTGCTCCTGTGCAGGAAAAACCAGAACATAGCAACGGAGAAGTTGTTCACCACTTTGTTCCAAACAGAGCTTCCCCCCTCCAAATAATATGACACAATTTACAAGCAGATTTTAAACAAGCTCCTGTATAAATTAGACCTCATAGAGCTAGGACCAATTTGTTCCCTTTCATTTGGTTTACTCTTTAAATTAGAAATAGATGACCACATACTGGTTAAGTAATATGGAAAAGACCATGAAATGGTGAATTCTGTTGTTTTAGTGGGGTTGCTATTCTTTGAACTTCACTCTGCCCTCTAAAATGTCCTGGTTTAACTAGACAGATACTGTTATTTACACTGCTGCTAAGCACAGTCATGAAGATACAAGGAAATACCTCTGGCACTCAGTTTAATTTTAGTAAAATTGATTCTGTTTGAAGATTCTTTAGTGTTAGAAACTGTTCCTGTGCAACATTTTCCCACATGATAAACAGCACCCTTTGGGGTGTTGCTGGCTTATGGAGTTTTATGTAACGATTTCATTGACACTGAAATGGGCAAGCTGTCATTTTGACAGGGTCTGAGCTGAGGAGTGTGCTGTAGGTTGCTCTGTAGGATATGGCAGTACTGTTTGCTATAGCCAAGGACTTACCGTGGTGGTGCTTCAGAAGAAGGACGTATGAATGCTCAGGAAGTAGTTTGGTTTTTTACTTGAAAGAATTTTCATTGGAAGCAAAACCTGCCTGAATGTATTTATATGTGTGTGTATCTGGTTACGGATGGAGAAGTGCCTTGCCTTCCACCTGTCTGTGACCAGAAAAATGCTTCCCCCACCCCCCCTTGTTTGATACAGGGGAGAGAGGTCTGACAGACTGTATCTAAAGCCTGGAAAGGTCCTCTGTTGTTAAGAACTGTTGAAAATCATTAACGCTAACAAGTGGCAAAATAGTTATTGTTTTCTTTAAATATTTTTGAGAGGATTAGGCACATGCATTTCTGCTATCCAGAATTTTTTTAGATTAAAATTAGAATTGCTAAGATACCATGAAGAATCTTACTCTAGCAAACATATTTTCAACTGGACACAAATTGTATTCCAGTCACAGTTGCAGCATTATTTTTCAGACACTGATAATAAAATCCTGACCTTGCTCTGGATGTTCAGAGTTCAGCCATGCTTCAAATCTTTTGTTCCATGGAATTATCACTTACTGTATTTCTGATTTTAGTAAATTCTGTTATTGTCCTCATTCTGTACATTGCATTATCTTCTACATAAAGAAGAAAGGCATCTTTTGAAAAAAGAAGTATGCTTAGCTTTTGGTGCACACAATAATCACCAAAGTATTTATTCTGCTCATGATAAAATAATGCCAAGCCTTGAAAATGGGCTTTTAATTCATTCATGGAGAGCTACTAAAGACTTAAACATTCTCTGTTTTGGTGTTTTGTTGACCTTGTTTCTACACTTCTTGTTGGGTCACCGTAGACAATTGGAGATGGTTGTTATTAAATAAACTTTCAGAGCTGCTGGCTAGTGATTTGGCTGATTAAATATGGATTAGATTCAGAATAAGTTGATAGAAACATACTTTATTTTCTGACATGCTTAAGTTTATGAAGATGCTATGTCACATTGTATCTTATCACATTATGTTAATTTAGCACTGCGTAGGCTTTTGATGTGATGTGCTCTAGCTCATTATAATGTTTTCCAACTTTAGAAAAGTTTGTTACCGAGAGGCACAAGGCTTCACTCATTTGGCAGTTTATCCAAACAAAGTTATTATAGCTCTGTGGAGTGGCAAAATTTGAAAAGGTACCCAGATAAAGTGCATTGTGTGCGTATCCGTGTGCGTCTACACATCTAGGTGTGCCTTCGTTTTAAAAGTTGTTGCAGAAATGGACTGTACGCTTCCCTGTAAGAAAGATGGATGACTGTTCCCCTTTCCAGTCTGGACCTTGGAAAAACAGGTCAATCTTGCCAGGCTTCTGCAGAGGTCAGGCAGGGAGTCTGAAGTGGAAAAGTCAGCTGTTTCTTTTTTCAACTCTAAGGCAACGTGTTCCTTTTCTCATGTCCTCAAGGTGCGTATTTGTTATTTGAGTCACTGGCAGCTGCAGTAATTCTATATTAAATTGACAGACGTCTTGCAGGAATGGCCTTTGGAGCCAGTCCTTATTTATTTAGTTTTAGGTAATATCTATGTGTATGCACAATTTTAAAAAATACAACAATAATTTAAGTGACAGAAAAAGGGAATTAATTCACAGCCTGAAGCAAGAACAATCCTTTCTTCTGATTACAGTTTTAATGTCTGAATCTGCATCCAGCGTGCCCTGGATCTTTCTATTTTAGCATGTTATCAGATGTCTCAAGGTGAAATTCACTTCCCTTCTTGTTACAGTATCGACGAAAAGCAGAGACAGGAGAAAGGTATTGTAGAAAAAGGAATCATTCTATTTTGAGACTTCCTTTGTAGTATAAACCCAGCCCTCTCCACCACTTCTTGCCCCCAGAAAACCCCTTCTCCTGTGTTTTCTGTTGTCATATTTTTCCTACCTGCAATCCCTGTTGGAGGCACAACCAGGTCCTTGGCAGTTGTGTGTCCACACACAGCAGTCACAAGGTGCATGGATGAGATATATACTGCCAAAAGAAGAAAATATTGTAATATAAGAGCAGATTTTAGGAGACATTACTTGGAAGTAAGTTTATTTTGTCATGTGCTGATGGTGTGGGCAACACAGTAGTATGAACTGAAGTAAGAGTATTTCCTGCCCTGAAGGGCAGATGCTCTGAAGTTGCAGTGCTGCAGCAGAGACTGTGTGCTGCCTCCTGAGAACAGTCACATCCATGCAGGAATCTACTGCTTTATGCCTCCTTTCAGGACCCTGAAAAAGGGCATTATATAGCACTTGAATAAAAGGTAGCAAAGTGAGTAAGTACAGGAGGTTGATTGTAAAGCGGCTTCAGTGGAGCTTGGTTTGGGCTGACATTCTGAAAGACTTTTGGAGAACAAAATCTCTTAGTGGGAATTGCTTGTGTTTTGACATTTGTAATCAACTAATATGAAATAAAAAAAAATATTTGCCAGCTTGCCTGCAAGCCACAGAATTATTGGAGGGAAAAGTTAGACAAGTTGCAAAGAAGAACTGAAAGTTTACAAGTGAACAGGACTGTAGTGAAAGGATAAAATGTTTTGCCCAGAAAAGTGACCTGAGCGTGCAGAGAGCAGAGGTTCCCTTTTTGTCAGATTTAAGCACTTCAGCCAACTGACAGGAGCGTGCATGTCTGCTGTGCCAACAGCACAACTCCTTACCCAGGGATCTGTGCACGACTGCGTGAGAATGAGCGTTGTGTGGGATGCACAACCAAGCTGGGGAGCGTTAATGTTGAGCTGAGGGAAATGACTGAACCAAATCCAGCCAGCAAGGGAAGACTCAAGGATGTGCACGTTTGTGTTTTATGAGATCTATGTGGGTTCTGAAAGTAACGTCTGATACTTTCATGGTTTTATTGGAACGCTTCCCAAAACGTTTGCAATATTATCACAAGAAAATATGAACTATTTACTAAAAAAATCATAGAATTGCTTTAAAATTAATACTTTCTGTTATTACCATAGACACATACCGCTTGAACACTGAGAAGAGAATCAATCTTCCTTCCCTCTCCTTGCCATGTTTGCTTCATGTCCATCCTTTTGCTAATCCCAGGTGTTTTCCTTCACTACTTAAAGAAAATGGCAGTAGAGACTATTTTACTGGCTTCTTTGTTCTGTCCTTTTCAGTATGTTCATATCATTAACTTCTCCTTAACTTGATCTCTGTGAGACAGCTGAACTCGGAGAATACTTAAAGTGTATGATTAATGGCGAATTATGTGTCACCACAAGTAAGACTGGAGTCAATAGTAACCAAGGAAAAAAGAAATGGAAAATCCACAAGTAAACAGAAATTATTTAGTGCTCAATTTCTGGTCAATGCCAAGAGCAGCCAATAAAAGGTGACATGAAAATGGTTGACATAAAAAAGCAGTAAAATATAATCTCCTAAAGTAATTCGTAGCATTTATAGGGGAAAATGAGGAAGACATAACAATAATTTTCAGTGTGAATTAGTAATCACTATTCTTTCTCTTGGTATATGTAGGCTTGAACCTTGAAAACTTTGTGCATGTGTTTTTGAGACAGCAGTCAGTGGTAAAAATAAAATTTGAGGCAGATTTATAGTTCATCATGAAACATACCATTTGAAGAACGTAACTCTAATGGTGTAAGTTTGGCTTCTTGTTTTATGACCTTGCCTTCTGCCGTGATCCTTGCAATATCTTATACTTGATGCTTTCAGTGCGAGCCAGAAATCTGTGCTACAAAGAAAGGGATGCTGAGACAGTGAGAGATTTATTTTCTTTTACAGTATGCTATATACGGTTTCTTTCCCTGCCTTTGTCACAGTGCACTCATTCCTGTGAGCTGTGTGCCAAATAGGATGACTAAGTCTTTTCACTTTCATTGTAACTAATTCCCGTCTTGTCAGATTTTTGGTTTTTATAGCTTCATATTTTTTGTCTGTTTAAATAAATGTAGTTTTAGCCTTTTTGAAAAGGGCAGGGCTGGTCATTTGTTCCAGTTTGGGACTGACCTCTAGGGAAACTGTGCCCTGTGTAGATGTTCTTTCTGCTATCCATACTTTGAAGTCTTTCTTGCCTGAGGAGCTCATTTCTAAGATGTCTTGAAGCCAGAAACCAGGCCACTGAATTCCTTAAAGATAAAAATTGAGCCTACTCTAATGTTCTGTAGGAAGTCAAAGTAGAGAGCAGGAATATATTGTTCTTTCTGGAGTTTTCAAAGAGCTGAAGGATGCACACCAGAAATGTTGGATTCCTGAATAAAAGAAACCAAGGGGTTATGGCTGAGGCCAGGTTGTTGTTTGCCAAGAGGATGTTTCCTGTTTCAGTATTGTTTTTAAGTGTTACTGTTTTGTGAGAACATTATTTCAACAGTAAGTTCGAAAGCTCCTATTCTCAATGAATTTGTGTTATTGAAAAAAAGTACATTATTGATGTGAATTTTTTCTTCTGCTGTCCGATAGAGTGTTCTTTTTTCACTTGGTTTCAGCTTCTGTTAGGTAACCTTGCCCATGCTGTTGAGTGTCCTGTTAATGTGTGGTCATATAGGGCATTTCTCACCGATGGACTTACAACCCTTCTAGCAAATCACCCCTGACTCCTGCGAACCTTTTAGAGGGGGCAACAACCTTGGTTGATTAACAGTGTTAAAAGGTTTAGAGAGGTCTGGAAGGGTGAGCGCGGTGCTTGCTTATCATCGGTTGACATTAGGAGACCATCTGCTAATACTGTGTCTGCCCAGAGACCGGCCTGGATCCCTGCTGCAGTGAGTACAGTACGTGGGATTCAGCTGCCAGCCCTTCGTTAGCTTTCTTCTAGTTTTCCCATGATCTTTATTGAAAATGATATGAAGTAATAGTTTGGCTGTGATCCATGTATTCTTGTTGCTGCTTATAAAGGAGAAAACCCCCCACCTTTTGGAAATGTATGTTTTGAAGGATGAAAGAAAGATTCCTTCTCCAGGTCAGGCGTCTCTCTTAGCTATGCCCTGTAAGCACCCAGAGCTCTGGGCTGGGACCTTCCTGAGACTAAGGTGCCATCTTTGAATTTTTCCACAGTGGATTTTTCCGGTTCCTTTTTGACCCACTGTCCCTCTACAAACACTTGCACAGTAAAACTATGTATTCTGGAAATAACCTTCTTCCTGCTAATTTTACATGACTCTCAGTTCTTGTTTTGGAACAGAGAGTGAGCAATCATTTCCTTTCACGTTCTGCACATTGCTCAATATTTCAGCCTGTGGATTGAAGATTTGTTTACTGTTGTCTCTGAAGGTTTCTGTTGATAGAGAAGAATTAACATCTCACATAACGCACACCACTTGCATTTCATCTTTGAAGAGAAAGGCGATATTACATCTTATCTTTGGTGTCTACGTAGGCCTCGTGGTGGGTAAAAATTCCACTGGCAGAATAAAGCAGCTTAGCCGAGGTTATTGATGTCAAATCTTAAAAATGTCTTTGACTGCTGTGTGTTAGATTCCATACTTCTTCATAAAAGCTACTTCTTTTAGCCATGAAAGTTATTGGTTTTTCGAGTTTCAAAACTGTAGCCCCACAGAACTGGTTCAGCTTTACCCAGCTGCCTCACAGTGGGAGCAGTGCTAGCAAGGCTTTTGCAGAGAATTGGGAAGACATTTGAACTTCTGTGTGTCCAAAAATTCAGAGATGTGGAAGGAATGGATGTTCTCTTTTAGAAATGAGAGGGGAGACACTGGAATTTTTCTGAAGAAATACAATTTTAAAGAAATGCTGGTATTTAAACTTTGCGTTCTTTCACCCAACCTCTTTACAATGCATCAGCTGCCGACTAGTTTTTCAAGTGTGAAAATGTAACTTAATTACTTAAAAATGTAACTTAATTACTTACTTAATTATGTACAAATGTAAGTAATGAATTTTGCTGAAGACAGCCCCCTAAAAGCAAACTCTAAATCCAAAATCTTGTTTGCTTTTCATACAGACCGGAGATGCAACGGTTCCCAGTGAACATGGGATTAATTTGTCTCTTTACATACAGGAGTAAAAAATGTCATATCCTGATACCAAACACCCATTGCTTGCTCGATAGCTATCCTGTGAATTCACATCAAGAGGTCAGCTTTTGCAATTGGAAGTGGACATGAAAGAGACTCTGGACAAGAAACTTAGGGCCTCAGAAACCTGCAGTGCCCTTGCTGTTCTTTAACAGGGTGAAGGGGTAGATGAGAATCACAGTATTAGAGAAAATCATGAAACAGGAGCCTTACCTCTGCTTTGCTTGAGTAGTAAATGCCAGGTCTGTGGTTGTGAGGAGGTGGAGTTGAGGTTGCTGTGAGCAATAGTGGAGTGTGAGCAATCCGCTCATTTTAATTTTAATTTTTTAAGTGACTGCTCTAATGCATTTCGTGTGCCTTTTATCTTACTACGAAATGGTTTACTATGCTGTTTTGATAAACTGTTTTTAAATTGGCAGAGCTGAACCTCAGAAGCTGTTTCTGAAAAGATTTTCTTACAATTCTTGTTCGTATTGCCATTAAGAGGTTGGAGCTCTCATTCTAAACCACGGCAAATGAGAAGCGTATCAACTAGCAGCAAAATCAGCTTGTACACAGATGAAAAGTGATAGCAGGGTAAAGTTTGGTAAACAATTAAACTTAATCATGACAAGTAATTTTAGATTTATAGATACCCGAAATACCACAACAGCTAGATTTCTTACTCTGGTTTCAGGTAAGACAGATGTTCCTTTATAATATTCAAATCTATTCAAAAAGAGTGGGCGGATGAAATTAGCGAGAGGGTGTAGATTTTTGTTGTTTTTATAATTATCAGCTTCCCTTTAATATCATAATTATAAAAAAATTAGTATGTAAAAATTGAGACACAGCATTTAGAACATAAAAATATTTTTTTAAGAAACCGATTGCTCCAGTAATACAGAGCAGCTAGGTATTTAGCAGAAGATAATGAGAACTTCTATAGCAAAGTAATTGTTTTACATGCTGTGATAGAGCCCTGTATTATTTGATATCAAAGATCCTGTAGTGCAAGATGAACTTCCAGAAATTCAAAAAGGGAACAGCGTAGTTCCCTCACTCCCTTCTGAGCTGGAGTTACCAAACACCTTTGCAGTTTAAACAGGAAAATTTGGCAAGTCCTTGTACTTTGCATTCTGTTTCCTCTGCTTTTTGGTTGTTGGTGGGTTGTTTTGGGGTTTTTTTGTTTTGTTTTCTGGTTTGTGAGGTTTTTTTTCTGTCTGTGGGGTTTTTTTGTGGTGGTGGTTGTCGTTGGTGTGTTTTGTTTTGGTTTTGTTTTTTTTCCCCATCAAGGGAAGAATTGAAGTAAAGCAATTCAGGATGACCAATTTTGACTTTTTTATAGTGTGCAAGTTGTGAAAATGTAGTTTTGCTTGACATAATGTGTTTTTTACTTTCCCTTCCTCTATACACCAGGGGAAAAAAGTGAAGAAGAAATAGGAGGAATATCGGGGAGAGAATAT
This sequence comes from Mesitornis unicolor, assembly GCF_000695765.1. NCBI lineage: Eukaryota > Metazoa > Chordata > Aves > Mesitornithiformes > Mesitornithidae > Mesitornis > Mesitornis unicolor. Next base: position 26,584 of record NW_010205236.1, on the reverse strand, counting down.
TTTCTTTCTTTTCCAAAGCTTCAGAAGGAGGAACAAAGTCACTACATAGGAAATATTTTGTAGGCTGCATTTTTCACTTTAAATTCTCCAGTGCAAATATAGTTGGTAGTGGAAATAAGTTGTTTTTTTTTTACCTGACTTTTGTGTTAGAGTTGAATTTAGTACAATTTCTGAAAATCTTAAATTAATATAGAATCATAAAATGGTTTGGGTTGGAGGGGACCTTAAAGCTCATCCAGTCCAACCCCTCTGCCATGGGCAGGGACACCTCCCACCAGACCAGGCTGTCCAACCTGGCCTGGAACACTTCTGTATACTGTTATGAAACTTCTCATTTAAAAAAGTGTGAGTTTGTCCAGCAAGTTTTTGTTTCAGATATAAAACTATTAGTGTCTTTCTCTAAAATTTATTTGGATGGAATGAAAATTTGGTATAACAAAGGCATATCAGATTTCTAAAACCTATTGGAAATCTGAGTGCTCAAGAAACCTTCTGAATTAGTTAAATCACTCCATTAAAGCTTTTGAATTTAAATGTGCTTTCTATGTTCTTTTTTGTGTTATTTACTCTATTTAACAGTACCTTTTGAAAAATTAATTTTTCTAAAAATGCAGGAAAAAAAAGATGCAATATGACATCCTCTATCACCATCTTTGCAAAGAAAAAACCTGAACCAACCTAGCTGGTTCAGGACTACTTTCCTTTGAACTGAAGTCTCCCGTAACAAGAAGGTGATGTTTCACAGCTGGACATAGACTGTAGTGATCAGATGTGCTCTGAGTACACACATTGCCTGTATGGCCTGCTGCCCTCCAACAGTAATTAACGACTGGCTGAGATCTGTCTGAGAGAGCCAGGTACAGGCTGGGTATGGTAGCTGTGGGTCCTGAGCACTGCCTCCCATAGAGGAGCTGTGTTTCAGCAGGCAGAGAAAAGCACGGTGGTTTCTGCATCCATCCTTTCAGGAGAAGTGTTGGGAAGGTGAGAATTTGGGCTCTTGAAAACTTGCTGGAGATTGTATGGGCCGTTTCCCTGTGGTCCAAAGCACTCCCTCTTCCCCTGACAGCTCTAGGAGGGCATATTTTTCTTTGACACAAGTATGTGCAAGCAGCCCAGGTCCAGCTTTGTGCCCTTCATGTGCGGCATGCCGGGGAGTTGGTCACGGAGTGGGGAATAGCTCTGCAGGAGTCTGCCCAACTCTGGCAGATCTGATGAGCTGTGGCTCAGAGCTGTCCCTGCTAAACCCAGGTTGCTGATACGTCTGCCCCGCTGATCCTGGGATATATACCATCTGCTTTTTCCTTTATCCAGAACATTTCTGTTCCCATCATCTTGGGTAACGGCTTCAGGATTGTACTGAAGAGTATTGACTATGATAGGTACACAAATATTGGCTATGTTTTTGTAGATCTGGTCATTTTTACTGATAATAGCATGGTTTTGTACAAAGGAGATGAAGCGGTAGGGAAGCAGATGATGCTTTGTCTTTTTTGTTGTTGTTTTTTTTTTCCCCTTAACTTTTTTTAGCTGAAAGGCCAGGAATGCATGGAAACGATGAGCAAATGATCTGCTGCTTGTATTCCCAGAATTAAGATTTCACCTGGAACAAAATTTAATATGAAAAACAGAGTTTGTTTTGCAATATGAGATCAAATGATCCCTGTGGTATCTGGTGTAAGTGCTGCACAAGGTGTGGGGTCCTTTCAGTCTGAGCTTCATATACTCATGAAGTATATGAGACTATAGGGATGATGGAAAATCTTGTCTGAAATCATGTTGAATCATCCAACTTCCAGCTCTTACTGTATGTGGCCTGGTTTTTTCCTTTGGTTTTCTTCCTGCTGCATGCCTCCCTCCTGCTCTTTTTTGTAACATCTCATACTTTTAAAAATTAAATTACAAACCCAAGGCCTTGAAACAAAATGTCTAAGTAGAGTTTGAAAAGCCAGTGAAGGTTGGATCATGTTTAATTCATTTTAAGCTAGTTTGTCTAAAGGAGAAAAAGTCCCCTTTTTCTGCACTGGAGTTGCTCTCCACTCCTGTGGTTTCTGCCTCATTACACAAGCTACCATAATTTTGGGGTTTTTTAAGTGGCAAAAATAAAATCTTTCTATGTGGCAATAGTGTTCTAGACGTGTTAAAAAGCAAGTGTAAAACTTTCTGTCATGGCAAGCTGCTTTTAATACTAGCTGAAGTTTGTTGCACTCCAGAGAGATTTATAAAATGCTACCTTTTCATTATGGACAGACGTTCTTAGGAAGATCAACACTACATTTCAGGCAAAGGAGAGAAGTATTTACATGGTGCGTGCAATGTTACCAGCAGCCATGCTGTGTTTTGCCAGGGTTCCAATGTGCCCAGCCTCACAGCTCTCCCTATTAATGTTTAAAAGGAAAAGCAGCAGGACCCAGCACATCACTGCTCCAGCATTACAAAACGAGTTTGGAAACTGCACTGTGGTTGCTAGCAAAATTTTTTCCATGTACCTGGCTAATTACTGCTAACAAGTTGGTACTGAGAAGGCACCTGACAGTTGAATCCAACAAGCACTTGGCAGTTGTAGGATAACAAAGTATTATTTGACTATATATGTTCGTGTAAGGAGCAATTGTGCAGTCCCAGTCAAACTCTTCTTGTGCAAAACAAAGATGGAATGGTGTTTCTGCAGAAATGGCTCCTTTATACAGTTGTATTCTACCTTGATTTGTTTTTCTGTGTATGTGTCTCTTAAAAATTGGGTGCTGAAGTGCTGCTAATTGACCTCAAATTTTTGCTATCTCTAGAGATATTATTTTGTTTTACAGTATCAGTATTGTTCCCTGACTTAATGCTGTAACTCTGAATGCTGGGCCCTGTCCCTTATCACCCAAATACGACAGTAGCAATGAGCAGTGGTGGTACAGGCAAAGCCACAGAAGTGTGCAGAGCTGCTCTGCTAAGGCTTGTCTCCAGCAGTTGCAGTAATTTGCTGTTTAGAGCAGATCATGAGCTGGATGTTGGCTGCTGTCACTGAAGGCAGCAAAACTTGAGTAAGGCTGTTTTATCACTGTAGTGGAGTATTTTAATACATAGCAGTCTTTCCGCAGGGATGGATTTTTCCCAAGATGGTCACTGAAATATACATCCAATGTGGTAATGTCAGGTTGCTTGTTTTTCTGCTATCACTGCTTTTAATGATGTGAGGAGGGGGATTGTGATGCAGTTTACAACACCTAATTTCTTGGTAGGCTAAGCCTGTTTCATTGACTTGAATTCTCTCCCTTCTCAGTTACTGCTGCTCTTCTTTTAGTGTCATAGCTTCCAAATGTTTTGGGGTTTTTGTTTGCGGTGGTTTTTTGTTTGTTTGTTTCCTTATGTGTTTGATGGGTCATTTTCAATGGGATTGAATCAGTGGTAGGTGCTGTGTTCACATTCAGCTTTCTGACAGCATGTGAAACTGCAATATGACTGCTGATCTGGGCAGCTCTTACAGTTGTAGCCCATTGATTTTGTGTCCTGAAGTGAGACTGGATTTGAGCCCGAATCTTCTGAAGTTTGAATTATTCATGTTTCTATGCTTGTTTAGGTGGGTAGCCCACTGGCCTCATAGGTCACTGGCAATAATGAAATACAAACGGGATCTCTTTAGGTAGAGAGAATGTGCACACAGACTCAGCACCACTGAAACTATCTCAAAACCCGTCTGTGCTGTAAATGAAATTAATCTTGTGCAGAAATTCATAAAGTCGGAAAAACATTTGAAGAGCTCATGAAATGAATGTGGTCTGCAGTGCTACATGAAGATTCAGAAGTCTATTGTAATCTGTAGAACTGATGGTGTAATTGAATTTGCCGGACGTCAGTAACAGACGCTGAGATGCAGTGGATGTATTCAGTGCTGCCATTCATTTTAAAAATACAGCTGTGTATGTGTAAATACAAGTTCCAACAGTGATAGGGAATAGTATCTGGCAACAAATTGGGCCTCATCAATTCTTGGCCCAAGAAGAGAGAGAAATATGGGAAGTAAGCTAACTAAATAAGCTGTATGATTAAATTGCTATACAATTTGTGATGCATTCCCCTTTGGGACCACTATGGGGAAGCACAATATCTGAAATAATCTTGCAAAGAAGCAGATATACTGTTCTGAATCTACTGCGTGCATCAGGCAGTGGTGCAAGCTACTAGCAATTGTTGCTAAAGATATGGGTATTCCTGTACTTAATAATTCTAGGTTTTGTCCAGCCTTATCAAATGGGAGCTGACACCTATACAAGGAGTGTTACCCACAAATTAGAAGTTTCTACAAGCCTTGGAACTCAATACAAGTTCTAAAATGGTTCAGATGTAAGAAAACAAGAGCTGTCTTTATGCCCATAGCTGCACTGCAGCTGAAGGTGACAAAAATCATCAGCTCTTTTACTAGAATTGATGACATCAATTTGGCCTACTCCCATCATCCAGTGTGTATTCAGCGTGTGTCAGCACCCACCGTGAGCTGGGAGACTGTCCCCACAAAACATACCTTGGAGCTTATGAAATGCGACTGTCAGTTCTTGCTAAATCATTGATTCTGACTGTGTTAGTAACGGCTGGAAGTGCACAGATGTGTCTATGTAAACTGCCACCTTGTACCAATCAAAAGATTCCCCACAAAAAGTAGAGTGGTGTGAAAGATCATTTCAAGGAAATCCTGAAGAAGACAAACTCTGTTTTAAATGTCATGACTTTTTAGTGGTTTGCCATTATCCTACAATATGAGTAATTATTTTTTGGCAAAATGTTGTTTATTTAATCAGTAAATTTTCAGTTTGCTATGTTGAGAATATTCTCAATGGGACCAAATAATTCCGTATTGTATTAATCAGTAAGTAGAAAGAAATCATTCTCGAGAATGTAATTATTTGTACTGCAGCTAGCATGCAGCAGAAGTTTTTGGACAGTCTGCAGATATGGTTGTTTACAAAAGGCATCATTAGAATCAACCATTTCAGCATATGAAGCTGAAAGTTATGATCTTGGTGTAGTGACCTTGATCTGAAAGTAGCGAAGTCACTGAGCAGCTTGCATATCATTCAGGAATTTATGAATTGCTGTTCCTTAGCTCACCAAAGTCAAATTGCATGGAAAAGCCTCAAATATGTTCTCCTGCTCTGCTGAAAAACCACCTCACTAATCAAGAGTTTCAGTACTTCCCACCTTCCAGAGGTCTTGCCATACTCAGGGAAAGGAAAGGGATAAGGAGCACAGAGATGATGTTTTGAGTTCAGTCAGTTCAGCCTCATACATGAGAGATGTCAAATTTGGAGGGAAATTCCTGCTCAGACTCTTTGCATGAGCAGGGAAGGCAGATGTTTCCTGCCTCCTAACTCCAATAATCAACTTAAATGCTAATAATTCTGCTTTTCAGAGTGGTAACTGAAGCAGTTTCTTCCCCCTTTATTTTAATAAATTTAGTAAATCACATCCAGCATGATCTTTAGTGGAAAGTTTCACAATTTCTACTGGTACTTACAAGCCCAATGAGCTCTGGGATGTCTGCTCTCTAATTATAGCACAGTAGAGTGTTCCTTGGCAGTGTAAAAGTGGTCCAGACGAATAACAGCTGTGTTTTGGTTTTATAACACCTTGGCATGTATCACTTCACACTGACAAATATAAATCCCAGTTCTGATTTTGGATTCCCAGCCAAAAGCCGTAGTAACTTTTGTTTTCTCATACAATTTGGTATGTCTCTTTTGAGATGCATTTTCAGATAAGATGCCAGGTGCCTTGCGTGCGAGGCAAGTTCTAGAGGCACTTCAGCTCTATGGGCACTTCAGCACAGCACTAAAAGCCGTAACAGCTGACAGGTCCTTATTTGCAGTTTATCTTCCATTTCCACTGTGGTACCGTGCTCTCCAGTGCTTTAGTTGTTGATTTATCCTTCTCAGCCACCATGGAAAGGGTGACTTTTCATTGTTTACCTTTGATGCTAAAACTTGGGAAGGACCTTGCTTCTTCTGAAGAAAAGAATCTTTGTTGAGCTGCCTAAGTTGTTTGCTATGCAGACATGTTACTATGTTTGTTATTTTGTCCAGTTTGGTCACCAACCTTAATCTTGTGTATATGAATACAGTGCTTACTGAAGTTTTTGACCTGTGTTGATAATGATAATCCATCATCTGGGTGCTTAAACTGCTGAAATCTACATGTAGTAGGGTATGCATTTTTCCAGTTAGGGGAAAAAGCAGTTTATAAGGATGTGTTGAATTGTTCTTTGCTTGATATTAAATTGTTAGCTTTTTTAAACAGGGAGACAAGGCTCTAGCTGCACCACGCTCGATGTAGAAATTACTGTATAGTTTTATGACCTGTATTATTCAGCAAGCTGACAATATGATACTAATGCTCTCTTCTGGTCATAAATTCTGTAAGATGCTTAGATACCACATGGTTACAGTGTTGGCATAAATATGCTGATAGTTACAGACGTAATTAATTTTTAGACATTCCTTGTAATTATTCCAGTGATAGATGTCTAAATTTGTCCATAACATATTAGAGGAATGTCTCACTGTATTACTGCTACTTGTAAAATCTAATGGCTGCAGGGTCTCAGCTTGTGGTTCTACTGTTTCCTCTTTGTTCAACAAGTGTACTTGTGGTTCCACCAAAATTACGATCTGAAGTATACACTAATGCAGGTAGTTGGTTCCCAGTAATCACAGCCACATAGTGCTTGAGAAGGACTCTCTAGCTAAGAGGAAGGGCAGATTAGTGGGGCAGATAGAGCCATAGGGCATGGGTCTGAAGCAGCCCAGGTAAAGATGGGGACATTCAGTTCTGTGACTGAGGATTAAATCCTGAAAACCTGTTTCTGAACTTTGGGACAGTACACAGCTTCTCATGTACTCACTGAGTAGTTGTTTGTGCTGCTGTTGTAGAGTAGGTTTTGACTCTGGGTTGGAGGCCTGTGAATAGTGAAGTCCTTCAGTGGTTCGTACTGGGTCCAGCTCTGCTCAACATATTCATTAATGACCTGAATGATGGGACCGAGTGTACCCTCAGCAAGTTTGCTGGTGATACAGAGCTGGGAGGAGTGGCTGACACACCAGAAGGCTGTGCTGCTATTCAACAAGACCTGGACAGGCTGGAGAGTTGGGCAGGGAGAAACTTGATGGAATTCAACAGCGGCAAGTGTAGAATACTGCATCTGGGGAAGAACAACCCCAGGTATCAGTACAGCATGGGGGCTGACCTGCTGGAGAGCAGCTCAGGGGAAATGGACCTGGGAGTCTTGGTGGACAGCAGGATGACCATGACCCAGCAATGTGCTCTTATGGCCAAAAAGGCCAATGGCATCCTGGGGTGCATTAAGAAGACTGTGACCAGTAGGTCGAGGGAGGTTCTTCTCCTTGTCTGCTCTGCTCTAGTGAGGCCACATCTGGAATACTGCATCCAATTTTGGACTCCCGAGTTCAAGAATGGCAAGGAACTACTGGGGAGAGATCAGCACAGAGCCACTAAGATGACAAGGGGACTGGAGCACCTCCCATATGAGGAAAGGCTGAGAGAGCTGGGTCTGGTTAGCCTGGAGGAGACTGGGAGGGGGAATCTTGTTAATGCTTATAGATATCTAAAGGGTGGGTGGCAGAAGGATGGGACCAGACTGTTCTTGGTTGTGCCCAATGAAAGGACAAGGGGCATTGGTCGCAAACTGGAACACAGGAGGTTCCACTTAAACATAAGGTTTAACTACTTTACTGTGAGAGTGACAGAGCACTGGCACAGGCAGCCCAGTGAGGTTGTGAAGTCTTCTCTGCAGACATTCAAAACCCACCTGAACATGTTCCTGTGTGATCTTCTGGAGGTGATCCTGCTCTGGCAGGGGTTGGACTGGATGATCTTTAAAGGTCCCTTCCAACTCCTGACATTATGTGATTCTGTGACTTCTAGCCCATCCCAGTGGTTTTCAAAGGAAGGAATGATTGACCTCATGACAAGTAAGTATTAGTCTGTTTTTCTTGTTTAGTTGCAAGAAATTATGACATTTTTGCTTTATTAGATTTTTTTGTGTTGTCGAAAACTATTTCTGGAGGCAAGAAATAAAACACTGTGTGGTAAACTTATTTATACATTTTTATTTTGCTGTAGCTCTTGACAAAAGCAGAAACATCATCAGGGCAACACCGCTTTAGTTATGTTCCAATTACTTTGATACACTCTGTTAGTACCAACAGCTTTTAAAAAGTAGTGTTGTTTCAGCTAGGGGGCTTGAAGAGAACAGGCCTGTGTGCGTAGCCGATGGATTCCCACCAGGTACTGCTGTGGTATCTGAAAAAGGAATTGAAGACATACGATGAAGGTCATTAACTTTGGCCATGTGTAGGTAAAACTGAACCTTGCACAGTTTACACTACTGCAGGACTAAATGGATGAAGTTCAGAGAATGAATGTGGACAATGTCCCTTTATGTGTTTTCCCTGTTAAAAGAATAACAGGAAATACATCTCTGAAAAGGGGTCAGCCACCTGCCAGCCTTTGACCTGTGGTAGACTTTTTGTCTTGTATATTTTGTCAGTCTGACACGCAGTCAATCTCTTTGATTGCCACATGGTAAAGGTGAATTAAATATTTCTATTTTTTTCAAGTGTGGAAAGGATTGAATATTCTGTGAAGGAGCTTTGCTTAACTATTACAGCTTCTTTAGCAAAGAATGTATCAGTCATATTTATGGTGGCCATAAAAGAATAACTATATTTGAAGTCAAGAATTTATTGTTACTTCAAATAGTGTTTCAAATAATGTTTTAATAGTTTAACGATTCAAATTATTAGTCTAGTTACCATGTAGGCTCATAGTCCAAGTTAACATAGGAGAGCTTCAATAATGATATTTAGTTTCCTAGAGCTGGTAGGGGTCTCCAGACTAAGAGAGTGATTTGGAGTTTGGAGGCTGAGTGCCAGCACATGCGAAAACTCCTTGGCCAGGATATGTGCACGTGCCCGTCAGTTATGCTGTTTGTTAGCAGTGTCCCCCAAAATGGTGAGACCTCACTATAAATGTAAAGCCTTTTGAGCTACAAAGGCAGGTGAGGGTATTCACTGCATGATACAACTGAGGAAGGGAAAGGGGCTTCCTTAGACATGAAAGAAGATGCACAAGAAAACGGAGTGATATAGGCTGAGTCACAGTCTTATGTTATGCAAATCTGAGCATGTGCTTTCAGGGAGGGTGCAAGGCTGTTGGACCCCCTTCACCTTGGCCAACGAAAAGGTCTTGTCCTCATTCCCAAGTCCCATCTCAGCTGAAGTCGGATGCACTGGGTCCAGGCTGAGGACTCATTGGCTTCATCCTCTCCATTAACCAATGGGCTGCTACTGGGGAACAGACAGCAATTAGTGGGTGGGCTAAAGCCCCACTTTCCTGCCTCAAAAATGCATGCAGAGATACTTTATTTTTAGTAGCTGCAAAAGCAGGTTCTTCTATTTCTTTCTTTCTCTTGTCTTCGAGTCGCAGTGCTTCCTTCTCCTGGAGAAGAGACAGGAAAACTTCAGGCCCTCAAGCTTTCCCTTTAATTTTAATGTGCTAACCTGCTTTTGTGTTAATAGGAGCCTCCAATTATGTGCTTTTGTACAGGTTGTTTTAATACATCGACCTGAGTCACTTAAACGTTCTTGCTGTGAGCAGCTTCTCATGTTAAAAAAACATGTAAATTTGCAAGGGTTTTTTCCTTAGGGTGAAGATAACCCCTGAGTAAGTCTTTAGTCAGTAAAAGAAGCAAACAGTCTGTGCAAACTCAACAGTCTAAATCATGGAGGCGAGAGATTTTAATGAAGGCGGCTCTGTGAGGATGCAGGTAGCAAGCAGCTGTCTGCAGTGTGGTGGGGTCTGCACATTACTGGTGTTTCATAGCAAGCGCCTTTGGTTTGCTGCAAAAGCAATCACTGAAATACAGTCAGTGTGACTTGAGATCTCTTTGCTTTCTGTTCCTCCCTTCAACCAAAAGGACTTGAAATCTGCTAATTTTAATGGAAACTTGAATACTGAAATATCAAGTAGCTGGAGATTAGCAAAACAGTAATTAGGACATTATGTACTCTTCAGTGTGCAGTCTTTTTGTCAAAGCTCTCTCTTTGTCAGTAAAATGCTGTGTCCAGAGATGCACTTACCTTTGAATTTGGAAAGCAAATACTGATTTGTATGTTTGAACAAGTGGTAAGCCTTAGAGAAAAGCACTTATCCATCTTTCTTGCTCATGCTTTCCTTCATAGGATGTAAATTCATAGCCTTACTGTTCTAATAATCTTAAACAACTAGCTCCCAAGATGACTGAAGCGTGACTTCTGTTACAATTTATCCTTCTTGCTGAAAGGGATTAAATAATATAAATCAGGGGTTAGTGGAAGCATCGCCTTGAATTTTGTGTGTTTTTCAGTGCATCTTTTAGAAGGCTCTCTTTCCATTTCTTTATTAAAAATGCTTCTGTAAGAGGAAAAACATCACTTGGGATCTGCATTAACATAGTGAATGTTGTGCTGATAGCAGTAGGATACAGTGGGTTTGAAAGAACCATGTGCAAGAGTTCATTTCTAGATACATAGCAATACCCTTTGCCCAAGTTTAGATCTGTGTGCTATGTTGTATGGAGCGAGACTGGTGGCAGCCAGAGTTTTATATGACCTGAGGATTGGCGAGGAAGCCTAAACTCATCTGCGATAAACAGCTGTCTCTTTAACTGCTTTGGCCAAGAGAACGTTCAGTAAATTCCAACATTTTCTTGGAAAATACTTTAATTTACAGCCTGCTGTATTTTGTTGCCTTTTGACTCCAGCGAGGCTTGCTGTGCTCTGTTCAGTGCAGCTGTGCTGAAGGTGACCCAGAGTGTTGGTTGAGGAAGGTAGTCCACTGGTTCTCTAAGTTTTTGATGGGCAGCAAACTTCAGTCTGTCTGGGTTGCCCATGCAGCTGCCTCCTGGACCTGCTGCTGGTACTCTTCTCTTTTAGACAACCCCTAAACGTAATAACAGCACTCCTCTGGTGGGGATCAGATCAGATCAGGAGTCTGATCACTCTATCTCCAGAACCGTGCTTCATTCATAGGTGGAAGCCCTAAAAAACTTAACAGGGCTCTGTATATTTTGTTATTTGTAACAAGTAAATAAAATTTAACCAATGGTGCATTTTGGTTTGGTTTTGTTTTTTGCTTAGTTGTTGACCTTAAAATAGCTATCTGAGTAATAATGGGGATGAGATTGAATGTAAACCATCATAAAAAGGCAGATACCACTGAAACCTTAAAAATCTGTTGTAATCAAATTCTGTTTTCAATATCTATTTAAGGATTTTCCATTACTGCAAAGTAAACTGCAAAGGGCATTCGTGGATCTGCTGGTATAGATAAATATAGTAGTACTATTGGAGAGGTTAAAGACAGACCAGGAGTGGCTGCTGAGGAAGCACCCCAGCTCTGGGCTATGGGGTGAGGGTCTGACAGCCGCCCACCGGCAACTCCCCAGTCCCAGGTTGCAGGACCCTCATCGTCACAAGTGCTGTGTCCACCAGCAGGACAGACGGGTCTCATCAGAGCTCAGAGTTTACCTGTGCCTTTGCCCTTTTCAGGCTCGCACTGCTCTTCTCTATCCCCAAAGGAAAAGCATTTACGTATTGCATTTTATCTGCACAAGACCTCATGTTTCTCCCAAATCAGGATGTTGAGAATACAGCTGTCTTGGCACTTGCTTTAATTATATTCCTAAGGCCTGACTTTAGGCCAGAATCTGTGCCATTAGGCACAATGGCAGACCCACACTGCAATGAGGTCTTACATCACAGTCCTACTTGTTTTAAAACAGAAGCACAAGAACAGAGCAAACACATTAAAAACCAGTAATTCTTTACAGGTTTCAAAGCTTAGTGTGTATTGTTGGTTACCTGCTGGAGGCACTGCCTTTTTAAGTTCTCAGGTAGACCAGGCTTTTGTTTTATGATGAATCTGCTTGTGTCCTAGTATTTTACCAGTTCAGGTAAAAACAACTCTGCTCGTGTACTGCTTCCTTTATTTTGCTGCTCATTGCTGGTAACATTCGCATTAGGATACAAAATTAGTCAGAAAGCTAGAGGCTTTCTCAAGACCTGCTTGTTAATTATTTCTCCTCTACAGGCACAAACGGCATTGATTTTTCTGTAGTTACATATACAGGCTCTACGTGAAGAAGCTGAATGGCTGGGGTACCCATTCCATTTGGCACATCTTCATGATTCGAGGCTCCCGTGGTTTGCATCTGTCACAATTCCTTTTTGTTCCCTCTGGAAGTGAGGGAAGGAGCTCACAAATGTGAAGGTAGTCTGAATTTCAGACACTCTCCTATGATGACCGTTACGTTGCAGTCTGTCCAGTTACGTGGAAGAAGGATATCATTCTAATTACTGTTGGGAAAACATAAAGTCATTCTGAAGTTCGACAGCAATGGGCTGACTCATGCTCTTTTGCCAATCATTCCATATTTCACTGACTAAAGTAAAGACCTGTTGGGTATTTTTTGTGAAAAGTACTTTATTAAAAATAAATGTGTGCATTTTTCATTTGTCAAACTTGAAACTTAAATTTGAGCTGGTGGCAGAAAAAATGTTGTTTTTATGCATTTTAAGGATTTAAGATATTTATCTTTTCAGGTCCTTTTTTATCACTAAATGAATGTACGGTTTTTGTTGTTTTTAAGAAAAGTGCTGTCTTAATTGTGCACGTGTACAGGACTCTGCCTCCTAGAGCTGATGGAGAAGAGGCTCCAGAACTCAGGCATGAAGTGTGAGAAGTTCATGGGTCTGGGTGAAGGCTATGAACCAAATTTCTTGTTCCAGATCCACCTGCTTACAAAGGCTTATAGCTGTGCAGGCTGGGTTGTTTAGGACAGCGAGTACCTCGCTCCTAGTCATCCAGCTGTCCCAAAAAATGGCCCTTTGATATGTACAGATAGAAATTACTGGCAGCGTGTGCAGAGTGAGGTGCATCCATGTGATCACTCAGACACATCGGATGTCCTATGCCCTACTGCTTTCAGGCTTGCCAGAGTTGGTAGAGTTGCAGGGAGTTGGACCTAGATGATCTTTAAGGTCCCTTCTAACCCAAACCATTCTATGAAACCCAAGACAACAGATGATCTCTGAGGAGGCTTGCAAGATATAATCCTCCTTCTTGGTTACTCATGAGTGGCAACATAAAAATGGGCCTCAAGTAATTGCTGGTTTCCAAACTGCACTGAAGGACCGTGAGCAACTACAGTTAAAAAGAGTGAGCCAATGGCTGTTGGAAATGATACTGATTATCAGGGTCTGCAGAAGAAAACTGGTGAGAAATGTGGAAAAGGTATGTCACATGAAGCACTGAGAAGCTGAAGCACTTGTGCTCTGCTGCAAGCTGTTTATTTTCTCCTAATGCCAGCAGGATTATTTGGATGCTGGTGCTATAAACCATGTGGCCCCTGAGGAGCCCCTTCTCTTGAACTTCTTAGGAATTTTGCAAAGGATGGGGCTGGGACTGAAACCTGGGCTAAACTTCTTCACTGTGCAAATGGGCTGCTTAAAAGAGGGTGTGCAAAGGATTTCACTCTAACCAGGCAGACCAGCACTGAAGAACAGTTTGTTTGGAGTTTGGTGCATTGTGTTCTGGTCCAGAGCCTTCCCATATGAATTCAATTCCTTTGTATTACCCAGTTTTTAGATTTACTAGGGAGCCTGGCTGAGGTCTGACAGGGAGGGAGTAAAATATACCCAATGAAATCTTGGTCTGTGCAAACCACATAGCTGTATTTCCCAAGTGATTTATATTCTCTAATTATTAAAAATTCAGACATGCAGTATGACCTTACTTCTTTGCAGTTATCTAGTAATGTAGAAGAAAATAAGTTTAATTAAGCAAGCATATCTTGGAAACAAAGTAACGATTCCAGGTTGTTACTAATTTCAGAATGTGTTTGAAGTACAATGCAGTAGGAATATAATTTAGTGTCTTGCAGTAACCCTCAACTGATGTGAAAGGAAACCCAGGCCATTCCTTACATGCTGCTGTCTGTGATCAGCAAGCTAAGCCTGTTTTTCCTAAGTTGAAGATGTCTCTAGGATATGTCCAAGCAGAGAAGCATCTTCAAATGTTGTTTAATGTGTGGAGTGTGCACTTGAAATGCCATGATGTAGTGGAAGCAATCAGAAAGTGAGTTAATTATAATCGTGTGACTGGAAGCAGCTGGTTTGCCTTGGCATGCTCAGAGCTGAGCATGGGAGGCCGGGCACTGCACTCGCTGTGTGCTCTGCTGGTCCTTGGCGCGCTTGTTTGTGGCCTGCATGTCCTCTGCAGAGGCAGAAGAGGCTCTAGCTTCTGCCCCCTAAGCTGTGCTCTCCTATTTCACCCTCATGTTTATCGAAGGGATGTAGTAGTGTAAAGGAAGGGGAATTGCCTGACAAAGAAACAGTCAGTTGCTATGTAGAGAAGATTTGGGATTTCTGTGGCATGATTTGACCAGAGTACAGACAGAAAAGCTTGTTTTTCATGCACTGATCTCCTTACTTGAGCTGCAGGCATTAAAGCTGTGGCTCTCAACTTGCAAAGGACGGAAAAGGGATGTTTAAGCAGTCAAGTCACCAATTCTGGATATGTTTGTGAAGTCTCACAAATTACAAGGCTTGTAAAAAATAAACAACAACCAAACAAAGCCTTGTAGTGCTATACAACAAATTCTTATGTGCACAGTTGTGGATAGGCTTTCCTGCTTTAAAAAATAAGTTTGCCAATTAAGATTTTATGAAAACTACTGATGTGACTGCTTATAGTACAGCTTCTTTGACCAGGAACAGTTTTCAGAGCTTAGTCAGAAAAATTAGTTCTGGCTTTGTGGTTTCCTTTTTGTTTCTTCTCTATGGTCTCCACGAATCTTTCTCAAATCCTGCACAGGTTGATGGATCCCATGCTGGCAAAGCCCTCAGCATCGCTCTGGTGGCTGAAGGAGCAGCACTGGTGGGACTGGTCCCTGGCTGTGCCAGAGCAGGGTGTGCTGCAGCTGCTACCTGCTTGTGGTTCCCTCAGCACGATGAGGTGGGGACTGCAAGCCTGGCAGGAGAAATTCAAGCTGGTCCATCAGTGAAACAGCTTTCCCTGTGCCTTAAATGACAAAAAGTTGGCACATCTGTAAAGTTCAAAAGGGTTCAGTAAAATGAACATTTGACTGTCAATTAAAAACCAAAAGGCTTTTGATAATTGTAGTAGTAGAGAAGTTGTTCCAGGTATCAGACACTGGCTCTCTGCTTCCATGTCAGGATATCTGTGTAGCAGAAAGGCATGTAATAAATCAGATCAGCCCCGTATGACCTCACTGTCATCTTTTCAAAATTTGCAATAATTACATACAGCAGAAACCAAGCAAGGATGTCTGCAACTAGAGCTTTAAAAAATAGTCTGTGGTAGTTTATTATCTTGGTCCCTAAACAAGAAACAGGAAAGAAATCTCAAGAACCTTTTAACAAACATTTTCAAACAAGATTTCCTTTCATATGATCTCATAGTGTATTTTATTTTATTTTAAATTTACTTTATTGCAGAAGTAATCAACTCGTGGAAACAGAAGCTGTATAAAAATAGCAGGGTGTGAAGAGCAGCTGAGAAGCTTGATAGTTTCATAGGCAGCTGAGGTGCTGTTAAGACTATTTCTTTGGAATATTTGTCTATGGTAAAGACTAAACATAGGTCAAATGGACATACAATGCCTTTTCAGTTGGTAACAAAAGATAATTTTTCTCCCAGCATTTGGCTTATTTTAGCTATGGGCATTGTTACGTTATTTGCATAATACACAGTATTTTCAGTCTATTGTCAGTAAAGAATTCTGTTTGAAAGCAAAAAGTATGGGTTTTTTTCCTTATGGAGCATAAAGTTGAAATAGTATGTTTTATAATTTTTGCAAAGGAAAAGTTTTAGAAGAGTATTTGTTCATGTCATATAATTATGAACTTGATCAGCCCATATTTTTGGAGAACATATTTTGTATGCACATGCACAGCTGTCCTTAAATATGGAACGAGCGGAAGCTTACAAGCCATGGGCTTACACCATTCCAAAAATTACTTCAATGCTTCCAGTGCCTGAATCTTGTTGAATCACGATTGGTTTGGGATTTCTTTTGTTTTATTTAGAAGGGGTGACTTGGGAAGCAATTACACGGTTCTTTCCTTTCCTTCCCTTCCATGCCTACTCTGCATTGGCCAATGAGTAATTCCCTGCATTTTTAAATTGGAGGTGTAGTATTTCCTGTCTCTGAGCTTAGACATTGCATTTGCCTATGCAAATGATGTTTTGCAAAAGGTAATGGGCATAATGCTAGATTGAAGAGCAAGGTAGCTAATGAGTTGACAAGTGGTAATTTTTCAGATAAGATCCTAAAACCAGTGATTTTGTCTGCTCCTTAGATATGAGTGCCATAGGCTCCTAAACTGGCTTAGCTAAAAGATCAGTATTTCTGTAATGTTCATAGTCACTTATTTTCTTCATTACTTTCTGTGATTTTATTTGTTTTTTGAAGAAACAGAAAACAAATCTGTCATCTATATCCATTCTACTTATCCATTATCTAAAATGTAGACTCAATAATCTAGTTTTAGCAATGTGTTTTTAACCCTTTAACACTTTTCTACAGCTTTAAACCACATTTCAATTAAAAAATAAATTTGTTAATTTTCAGTAAAAAATAAATGAAATGCACATCCTGCCTTGTAAGTAAGGAGATAGGGAAGGGAAATGGATGTCCAAAGCAATAAAATCTGGTCCTCGTTAAGACCATTATCTGCCTTAATGTAATCATGTTCAGCTCCAGACATCCCTTAATCAATGCAGTCTGGACAGATATCACTGCAGCTCTTCAGAAAGCACAGATAACCCAGTGTCAGTGGTCTAACTCGGGAACAGCCTTAAACGTGCATCCAGAAAGCAATAAAAGCAGGAGGAGATAAGAGAGAGCTCTGAACTGTGTCCCTGGTGACACAAGTAATATACTTTGGGTAGTAATTTTTGATAGTTGACTGTACATTTCTCATCAATAAAGGCAGAATAACCAGAATAAAAAGTACTTGCTGCAAGGGTAAAAGCTGAAATCTTTTTTAGGGGAATATCGATTCCCTCCCATACACTTCCCCCAACTTTTGATATTTATTTAACATGGTTTTCTCAGGGATTCAGGCTTCTGGCCAGGCAGGTGGTTGTCTGGCTTAAGGTGTGATTCCTGGCCCCGTCAGTAAACCAATAAAAGCAGTAATGGTGGGAGCTGGACAGTATGAGAAGGGGGTTGAGATGTCTTTGGACAGAATTAAGTTTTTCTTAGTGCCTCTGGTCATTACACAACATCTTGTAGAAGGCAAGTAAATCAAGAGCGTTTACGTGCCAGTAAATGCCTTCCGCCAACGTGCAGCTATTTAAAGAAACTGAAAGAGTTGTTGACAATACTGAGGGATCAGGAGGCTGGGATTTAAGTGCTTATGTATATTTGAATGTATAATGTAAAATGTACGTGGCTTACAAAGGGCCAAGAAATGTTGAGTGTTGCAAATACTTTTGTGACCAATAAATGGCACCTAATTTGGGGATGGCCCTCTTGACTTACAGCCCCTCCTATTATGTGGCACACAAGGAAAGTGAAGGAGCTTGCCCAGTGTATGAGTAAATGACTGCTTCCCAGGAGATGCTGCAGTGTATGGGCTTAGGTGTTAGGTTGGGTTTTTTTATTTTAAGTCGAGAATGAGGCCAGTTGCCCTCGAGGGGACAAGCAGGCTTCTGCCAGCCCAAGAAATCTGATTCATGTGCAACTCTGAGGGTAATGACCTGCAAGGAGAATCCTAAAAGGATAGGACAGACCCCTGAGAGAGCTGTAGGTGTTCAGGAAAGGATCTCATTATCACGGCCCCAAAATTAACTAGTTTAATTGGAAGAAGTAGAACTAAAATGATGCAGAAGAGGGGTTAAAATGGGAGGGTTTAATCTAGTGCACAGAATGTTTAGGCAGCTGTTGGCTTGTGACTCCTTCCTGCCAGGTCCCAAAGCAGAGCATGGGACTCCCATCCTTGCACAGCTCGTGTTGGATGTGCTCTGAAAAGCCACATGAAGCTGTTATTCCCACTAGGAACTCTTGAAATAATGAATATGAAATGAAAATTGTTAATACAGGTGCTGTCTTTTGTGTCCAGCTTTCTTAACACTAATACTGCAAATTTCTATTCCTGTAGAGTAGGATCTCGATGTAGGGATGCATTTCTAACCACAGTAATGAGACTAGTCACATGCAAAAACCTGCAGGGTTATGATCAGAACTCTGAATATGTTTTATCTGAAATGCTGGTGAGACTGCCTTCTGCAGTTACTTATGCTTGGTTTTCCAGGGCTCATCAAGGCAGAAAGTAGCTGTAGAGCGGCTATTACTTCAGCTTTTCCCTTTCCTCTTACTATCCCTTATGTTAGATCTCTTCCTATATCAACAGGATTGATGGAGGACCTGTTGTTGTATAGAGGATATTCCCAGCAGGCTCTCTGTTATCCCCATTACAGTTTGTATGTGCTCCAGGAGCCTTCCAGAAGAGGAACTTTTTGAATCAGAACTCTTAGTTAGAATAAAAGAAGATTTCAGGTTCCTTTAAAACAGTGAAGACTTTAATCTGTGTCCTGATAGTCCCAAGGAAGTGGATCAATACTTTCTTCCTCTAGACCTAAAAAAAATTACAAAAACTCCTATGCAATGAGAGTGTTGTAAAATAGACTCGCTGTGTGTGCAAGACTGGCCTCTTCTCCTGACACCAGGGGTGAAAAGGGAAATAACTGTTTGACCCGACTCTTATTTTATTCTGTACACTGCCAATAATTCTACTGGAATGAAGGTCCTTCATGAGACTGTGGCAAGAGAGGGTCTGTCATTGCCCTCTACTGAGTTTTATGCCTTGCTCTCTCAGTAATTTGTTTTGTTCATTTCACTGATGTAATTCCAGGTAACACTGTTTCTTCTTTCTCATTTGAGCTAGAAAAAGCATTAAACGTGGCCATGGCAATAGCTGGGAACTCTGTGTTGTTGTTGCTGTGCAGGTTTAATGCCCACCTTGTGAGAAACCATTCCTGCCTGGGTCTTCTCTGAACTCTAACTCAAGTAGGATTCCACTGTAGAGCTTCATTCTTTGGATCCATTTGCTTTTCTGTGCCTGATGTGATGTGTTCAGGGTAGGAAAGAAACTGGCTTCATGAAGTAGGATTTGCACTGTGAATTTCAATAGCTTATCTTCTGGCACTTTCTGGCTGCCAAAAGATGATAAAAACATTGCCTCAAGAAGTCTCCACCACTGACTCCTGTGGGTGTCTTCTGGAAGAAGTTCAAGCTTTTCAACCCTTTTTTTCCTGGGGAAAGGCAGTAGGCTTGACCGAATTTAAAAGTACAGTACTGCTAGATCAGCAAGGGCAAAGAGGTTGTTGTAGGTTTTCCATTATTACCTTTTCCGACCTCTGCTTAACCAGAAGAACATGGGCTGTATACTGTTACCTTATGAATTTACTAAGGTGCACAGGGGTGATGTTTAATTAAGCTCTTGTGATTACAGGCACTGGCCTCAAGCACAAACAAAGCTGCAGCTGTTTGGGATGATGCAGGTTGTACAGTCTCTACTGCATAGACCGTACTCACTGCCAGAGGGGAATGAAGGGGAGAAAACAAATCACTGCCAGAGCGTGATGCCTGGATGGACCCAGAGAGGAAAGCAGTTCATTTCCACTGCTTTCGTTTTAGTGCTTTGTAACATCCGAGTCTGGAAGGGTGCATGAAGGAAATTGAGATGCATCCAGTGAACCAAGCTCTTTGCTTTTTGCTGTTTGAATGTTATGTTGTATTTTCTTCTGCTTTTTCCTCCTGTATGCTAAGTTATTTAGGAAGCAGCCTACTCATTAGATACATCCCAGAAAAGGATTAAATTGTGTTTTAGCCCTCTCTCTAGACAGATCAATGTGAGCAGGTGGCTGCATAGCCTAGACTTCTAGTGCTTTTCAAGAGTTTAGGATGAGAGGAAATAAATCGAGAGAGATCAAGGACATCTCGTGACAGAGAGGAAGCAGACTGTACAAAGGAATTTAAAATACCAGCCCAGTGCAAGTACTAAAAACTGAGATTAACAAATCAAATTTGCTAAGGATTTGATAAGGAAAGTAGGATTAATGAGGTAAGCTGAAATAACTGTCATAGTGATACCAGTATGAAGGCATTGATGTATTTCCATATAACAATCTCTTTGTAAGCAGTAATTTTTGTCTTCACTTAAAATAAATATTGTGTGTTACTATATAAATATAGGAGATACATGACAAGCTGCAGAGGAAAATGATCTTGATGAAGTTCTCTACCTTCCAAATGTGTCTGCAAATTTGAAAAAGCATTAGTATCACTAGTATACACCAGTCAAAATAAATCTGGTAGGTAAGATGGAGGAATGCTAGAGCCTGGAATCTTGGTTAGTGTGTATGGTTAAGAAGTGAGACTTCAGCGCTTTCTGTTGTTTTATATACTTTGCTGTAAGATTGGTAACTTGCTTAGCCTCCCTGTGCCTTTATTTGCCCACCTTCACTTAATGAAAGGAAAATACATGCTTTAAAACAAACAAACAAAACTAAACACACACAAAAAGTGAAATTCCCGAGTGTGTATTTTAACTTTCACTGTTTTCATATCACAAACTTCTGTTTTAATTGAAGGTATATCTTCAAATAGTTTTCATTAGGAAGATTGCTTTATCACCTTTAAAGATTCTTAAAACTGTAACCTTTGAAATCCTAGATTTACATCTCAAGATCTTTCAGGGTTGTGTACTTTCCTCTTAAGTCTTTGGAATGAGCAGTGATAACTTTCTGTCCGTTAGTTGTAAAAGAGTGCTCCACAGATCACCTTTTTCTTCCTGCTTTGCCACAGAGATTGTGTTTACTTGGTGCAAGTTGCTTCTGCCTCTGTTTTCCCTCTGTGATGTGGGATGAGGTATTTTTCTTCAGGGCAATGCTGTCTTCACACCTTCTGTCCTGGTGAGAGACATTAAAGTATCACAGGGATAGAAAATAGAAAGACTGACAGGTAATGCCCAAGTTAATGATTTTGTTCCCATTTCCCATACACAACCAACCAGTAGTTATACATGAGACAGTAGTTTAATATCAGAGGCTTCTATAAAGACCTGTTCAGATACGCTTTGCTTGAAATTTTGGTCAGGAACATGTTTGAAATAACAGCAGCTGAATGGTGATTGAGGACTCAGGAGTGTGAAAGCCTCTGGAAAGGGCTAGCAAGTCATAGACCATAGGATTCAGAGCTACCTGGGAGGAGAGCAACAACTATTCAGATCAAAACCGGAACTGATCAAAAAATAGCCTTTCTCTTTTTCTTAACTCCTCTCTCTTCCCCAGAGTTTTGGTTAAAGGGGCAGGGGAATCGTCAAAACCCAGGGCAATATTTCTTGGAAAGTGTTAATTGGCTTTGGATGCTTCTTAAAAAAAACCTGTTTTCTTACAGCAATGACCTTTTCCCCCATAGATGTGCAAAGCTGATTGTCTTGAGCAAGTGTGAACATAGCCTCTCCTGAGGACAGTGCAACACTGGAAATAAGGAACATGTTTTTCCCACGTCTGATCTTTCCTAGCCAGTAATAGGAGGTGAAATTTTGAGAGGTGAGTTAAGAAAAAGGTAAAAAGGAAAGCAAATATTTCATTACTGATTCCAGACTCTGACAGCCAAAACTTGTGGGACAATAAACATTTGAGGTGAGGGATGGCCTTGGAAGTTTTAAAAAGGGTGCAAGGAATAAATTGTGTGTGTGTGTGTGTGTGTGTGTGTGTGTGTGTGGTTTCCAAATTTTCAAGCAAAGTATTTGTTTGAAATGCTCTGTGATGAATTACCTGGTAAGTGCTTTTAAATTAACAAATCAGTATTTATTTCCACATTCCACTAGAACTTGGAAAGCACCTGAGAATATGGTAAGCCTGTATTTTTTTGTGCCTGAATATGAAAGCCTATATCATTTTAGTAGTGCTTCTTTTAATTTTTATGTACATTACAGCACTTAGATCGTGTCTTTTATTATAATAAAACATTAAAACATGACTTGTAACTATGCTTTAACAGTAAACCTCCACATAAACCAAAAAGCAATATATCTCTAGTGTGGTTTCATAATTTCTTATTAAAACTATAAATGAGGACTATAAATTTCTCTCTTCTACAATACATGTAATAAAATACTTAATGGATTGTGAATGACATGTTATAAAACATGGCATTAGGTACTGCAATTTATATTTAAATGCATCTCAGACAGAAATAAATGCTTTATAAATAGAAATCTATCTGAATTCTGAATACGTATAACCACTTATTTAGGTGTAGCAGTTCGGATGATGAAATCATTAGATGGTAATTTATTTCTGCAGAAACACGCATGTGTTGTATTCTGAAGGGAACTCCTCCAACCGCCCTGAATAAACACTCCAAATAGAGAAGAATTTTTAGAAAAACCAGAGGTGGTGTGTATATTCCTGGTAGGATTCTGATTAACCTCTAAACAAAATCCATAATTTCAAAAGCACCAAACCAGAGTAACTGCTGCGAGCTAAAACAACAGTCATGGGGAACAGGACCGGGGGCTTGAGACAGACAAACGTGACACGCTCCCCCAAAGCAGCAGTTATTCAGATTCCAAGCCCTCAGTGCATTTTGCTTTGTGGCAATAACTTAATAGCAGATTAAAACCAATACAGTACCCATTGCCTGAACTGCCACTGTTAGCCGTGATGCTTCCTCATTATAGAAGACAGTATAATTCAGTGATGGAGCAAGAGGGAAGTATGAAGCTTTAATGGAGAGGTTGGGAAAAAAAAAAAGGTCTTCCAGAAGGAACCAGAAGAATCAGAGTAAGAGCAAACAGTTTCACAAATCTTAGTGAGGGCTGATGGTGTATGTTTTACTGTGCATTCAACCATAAAGTGACAACTAAAACATCTAAAGGACAAGTTTGGGTGAATGTGGCCTTATGGTTCGTTTTTAGCATGCAGAGGAAAGAGGCAGGACTTGGAAAATAGTCCTTCAGTGGGTCCATTCCAGGTCATTCCCTTCAGGATTTTCAAGTGAAAACAACATAGGCATTTGTTGGGGTTCAGAGCACTTATTTCTTCCTTTTGTGGGAGGGATTAGTAGCCATAGCCCCAAGAAAAACCATGCAGAGTATCTGCAGCAGAGCTCAGACATGAAAAAACCTAAATAATTTACCTGCCTTTCTGCCCTCACTCTGTCTGCCTTCCCATGCCACTATGGTCTGGGGCTGTGTCCTTGTATCTCTTCTGCACAGAGTAGGAATCAGGGCTTGTAAATTAATGTTGCTTTGGGCCAACAATTGGAAACCAATTAAGTTTCTCTACAGAATAGGTCTCCTGCATCGATTCTTCCAGTTTTTGCATGCCCTCAGTCTTGCTGCTGCTGCTGCTAAAGGAATTCCTATAATTCAAGAAGTAGCTCTTTCAGTAGCTTGGGGTATAGAGAGTCTGCTACATGATAGTTTTTATGTTTTCTGGTTATGTTTTGTCTGGATGTATGCACTTGTGCTGTTTTCCTTGATGCATGAACACGAAAAGCAGTTGAGTCACAAAAGGTTCCCAATATTTAAAGCTTCTGTTTCATGGTGGGCTGAACTTGCTCCTTGGGTAGACAATATTTAGTAAAGAAAATACATTCTAAAAAAAAGATGAGGGAGTCAGGGAGAGACAGAAAGGCTGATTTCAGAGTTATGTGACTGGCTGTTTCTGCCCTGCAGAGGGAGGGTGAGGCTGCCGTATGCAGAGATGTGGTGTTAGCTCTTGGGCTTCTGGAAGATTTTACTGTTGTGACACCATCATTATAAGGGGTTTTCTCCCTTGCCTGGCTTGTCGTCTTTAATGAAACTGGAGAGATTAATGTGTTCTCATTGTAGATGGATACTCCTACAAGCAGCAATAGTATACAGGAACATGAAGAAATTATTATTTCCTGGAGGAAAAAAAAAAGAATAAAATCCAAATCCAACAAAAACCAGGTTCTGCTGCAGAGGTGGTGCTGGGGGTTAATCTATGCAGCCTTCCATCTGAATCTCAAATTGGATTGAAGTTGGTTGAAAATGTAGTCGGGAAGGGGCAGGGATATGATGGAGTGATTGCATATCTTTGTTTCCTTAAGAAAGCTGTTTGGAAATAGTTATTAAGTTTAGTAATTAATAGTTGCTAGGTCTGGCTCTAAAATGGGTTACTGTACTGCTCCAGTAGAAATCACAAAGTGAATTACTAGGCTGGTGCTGCAGTCCATCAGTGAAGGTGTACTAAGGAGTAATAAATAAGAAGGGGCAATGTCTGGGCTAGTACCAGTTTGTGGAGAAAGTTTTTTTTTCACCCTGTTTATTTTTCATTCTCTGGTTTACTTGTAATGGTAGTGAAAAGTGAAGAATCACAAAAGAATTGCTGTGGAGTCTGGGGCTGAGACTGAGCTGCTGTCTCCATATGTAACAGGACATCATTATTTCATAATATGCCCTGTGTGTTTCTGTCTCTGTATCACTGCAGCATGCTTGCTGAGCTGGCAAGGCCAAAAAGGCATTTACTTCTGTCTCTGTCTTGGGAGGGAAAGTTAGAGGAGAGGTAATTTATCTGGGCTGTGCCTCTAACTCTTCGTTGCATGAACCTGCTATGTAATTTTAGCCAGCAGTAATAATACTCTAAACAGTAAATCTGCTGGTATTGACCCTGCCATTGCAAGATGTTGAAAGAAGGTGTGAAGGGTTTGCATGCTTTCATTTTCATCAGATTGCAAGCACTTCTCTTGAGCTTCAATAATAACGTCATTTTGAAAGTGCTCTTGAGAGGAAGAAAGTTAGTCTTCTGTGAATTTTCACTTTAATGTATTACAGAGCTCTTTTTCCTTGTTACAATTACTTCAACTTGAATAAATTGAGGATTTCTTTTTTTGGAGGTGAAGATCTCTTGAGCAGAGAGATTACTTTTAAGGCTTTGATCATGCAGGTCACCCGGTGTCTGAGGCATCCCTGGTGAAAGTTGCAGTGCTAGATAGAATCCTCTGGATTTCTACACAAAAGATAGAACCTCTATGGCACCTAGCACTGCAAACCCTTGTGGTACTGACTGAGATAATACAGCGTTGGTATGTCTTATAGTCCTTTATTTTTCATATCTTCATTAGGAGGAGTATCACAGGATGTCATTCAGGACCCAGCAGTACCTAGATGGAGGTATCCAGGTGCATCAGTACCCTCATACTCAAATGGAAGACCGCAGTCCAGACCACAAGTTTTTTGATCTAGGTCTATTAAAGTTTCAGTTATTTCTTGCAGGACTTATGGTAGACTCAGTCTGTGTTGATAGAAGGAGTTCAGCTGGTTTGGCTTGATCCAAAGCTGTCTCACTGCCTCCCTCTAAGAGGGCAAGGGTAAAACCAGCTGTGAGATTTCAATATAAAGGTAGATTTTTGGTAGCACCTTGAGCAGAATTTCTGTAGCATTTCTTTCACTTAGAGACAGCTATGAGAGAGAAGATACTGTTTAACTAATGTAGGTATACTTGAAGAGGAACAGTTGCTGTCCTTTCTGTTTGCATCTTTTCCCAGATCCTCCTTTTGTTTTCTCCCCAGTTTTGTTACTCTGTAGGGCTAATACGTAAAGTTATTTATTAGATGGTCTTGCTGGCTGTAAGGTAACTGAATTGTTTGGTTTCCTCTTCCTTTAGGGGAAAAAGTGCAACAAAGAAGGCACTCCTAGCAGTACCCTTCACAAGATCAAGAGGCATGCAACCACCAGAATTGAATTAACTTGAGACAACCCATCTTAAGGCCAAAACAAAAACTTGTCAAAACAAAAAGCAAGTAGATTTCCTTTCATTATTGCTACATTTCCTCTGCTCGGAGCTGGTTCATTAAACTGAAAATCATTCAGAACGGGCATGGCTGTAAAGAATGCTTGGAGCAAAATTAATTAGTTTTGCTAGGTTAATAATGCAGCTTACTTGGGCTGAAATTGAAATTATTTTTTGCAATAAAGCCGTGCCATTTTTTATCAGAATTTTCATTAATTGTTGGAAATAGGAGTGTGATGAAAGAATTTTTCAAGTCTAATTTATTCATACAGTGACCCTTAAAAATGGTGGGTTTGCCTCATGAGATGCAGCAGAATTTAAAGTAACGTCTGAGCATCGCCTGACCAGTGTTGATGTCTGTATCTAGGGTGAGGAATTTCCAAGCCATCCTTTCGTATTGTTAAGCAATAGATGGGTAAATAATGTCTGAGGGTGTTCATAAGATGTTAAAAAACTGATTTAATCTGTCCATGTTCATTTTTGCTATACCTTTTTTTTTATAAAGATTGATGTCCTTTTTAAGTTGCAGTATGGTTAGGAGAAGAGTTTCATTTTGTATGAACAAGATGTGTGTGTGGCGATCCACTGAGAAATTAGCATGAGCTTATAAAACTTTACCTAGTAGTTTTAGTTCTGCAGGTGCTTCTTTGATACTTTAAATGGCTCCTTCCTCGTGACACTCGCCCTTTAC
>NW_010205235.1:1731-2900 GCF_000695765.1 Mesitornis unicolor | reverse complement strand
GCGATTTTTGTAGCACAAATACAAAAAGGGGTAATCGTTGGAGGCTTCATGAATGAAAATGGATGTGATTATATAGAATTGCATAATTTAGAATCAGTACCTTAAGAATTGTGTTATTTAGAAAGACTACCTTAAGATGACATAGGGATAAGGAATGAGGAAGTACGGCGATGCGGCAAGAGAACAACCCAGAAGTAAACCAACCGGAAGCGGATGTGGGTGGTGACACGTGTGTAAGATATTAACCAATCATGTATTAGCTTAGACAATATGGACACATATATGTAACCAATAGAAATGCTTATGTAGGATGGCTAAGGGATATTGGACTATAAAAGCGCAGCCTCTGATAAAATAAAAGTCTTCGATGTATAACTTTTAAAGAGTTGTCTTGGAGTCCTGTGGTCATCTTGCAACAATGGGAAGTAGTCACTTCAAACAGGATTGATTTGGCTTTTTTATTTTTAAAAAGTCCCTTGTGGGATTTTTTTCCCCTGTGTTAAGATAAACATTGCTTCATTTATACAAATATACACAATTAATTCTTGGCTTTACTTTCTTCTGTCTTACTGAGAATGATCAGTTGCATGTGGTGTGGTTACTGCTACATCCTTCTCTATCTGAAAGTAAAGATAAATCTCTCATTGCTGTATTGGTGATTGTCCTGGTTTTGCTGGGATTGAATTGTAGAATTCCCCTTTAATGTTTCAGCAGAGCTAGATTTCTGAGAAAACTGCAGTGTTCACTATTGTTGATATTATAGCTTTAGCTGGGGCTGAGATAGAGTTATTTTCCTTACAGTAGCTGATAAATTTTTTGTTTTGATTCTTGCCAGCAGGTGTTTATATTTCTCAAGGTTTATTTTCCAGTTTTTGCCTAAACATGTGTTCATCGTTTCTTTTTTTTTTTTCTCTCTGCATAAGAGGACAGCGTGGGAAGTGGAAGCCAGGGACTCTTTAGGACAGCTGACCCAAGACAGATGATCTGGGTGTGATCCAAGCGGACCAATAAAATGTATGCTATCTCATAAACGTCACACTCACTGTAAATTGGGGGAGTTTTCTGGGGATGCCTCTCCTCTCCTCTCCTCTCCTCTCCTCGAAACCTGGTTTGTTTAACAGCCTAAGAACTTTAATTAGAGATATGTGCATCTGCTGGGGGTAAACTTC
>NW_010205235.1:991-1563 GCF_000695765.1 Mesitornis unicolor | reverse complement strand
CTCCCTTTGGGTTAGCTTGGGGATGCTCTGATGGAAAATTTTACTCGTATCTAACATTGGCACAGCATGCCGGACTAAAGTGTGCAGTGGGTATCCCTTCCCTATGCCCCAGTAGAGTTTTTGATTTTACCCGTCCATGTAAGAGGACCTGGTGAGACTCATAATCTGGACGTGCAGAGTGGGCAATCTCTGGAATTCGAACTCCAGACTACTATACCACCAGGCAACTAGTGGGCGTGTTTTTTGAAACTGGTTTTACCCCTTATAGAGTTTTAAAGCGGCACCAATTTGTTTTAGAAAATGCCACATGGCAGGTGCACATTTTGAATAATTGGACAAGGTTTGCGTTCGGTGAATTGAATGTACAGGTACAGCAGGTCTCAAAGATGTCCCTGCAAAATCATCTGGCCTTGGACATGCTTCTCCTTAAAGAAAATGGAGTCTGTGGAATGTTAAACCTCACTGATGGAGAGTGCTGTGTTGCCCTTCAGAATGCAACTACCTCAATAGAAGCAGCTTGAGCCAAGATGAAGGGAGTTGTGGAACCAGAGTGCTGAACTGTTCCAATTTCT
>NW_010205235.1:0-949 GCF_000695765.1 Mesitornis unicolor | reverse complement strand
CTGAACTGTTCCAGTCTATGCAACCTAAGGACTGGTTCAACGGCTGGGCTCCAAACTCATGGTTACACTCCATCCTGCAATCCTTGGGACTCACAGGGGGGCATGGCTTACAAAACTAGGATTAATGTTAGTTTCTGGATTTATGTTTCTTAAAATTGGTCCACTGCATGATTAGCCGTGCTCTGTCTTCTTTCTCTTCCCTCTTCTCTCCTGCTGTACACTATATGCAACTTGCCACTGAAGAAGGTGGATGCGTGCACGGAGAACAGAATACACCTGTTTGAGCCACGGGATGGTGTATGGGCCTGGCATGGTGTGGGTTAAATGCTTCAAAGCAGGTGATTCTCAAGAGTGACCCCCCAGTGGCAGGAATGTCTGTGCTGGATTGCATGTCCAGACTTGCCCACATGAGGGGCATGTCATGACCTGCTATGTGCTCTATCACCTGGTACAGGCAAGGGGGGGTGGGGGACAGAGTTTAAATACCTCCACTAAAGTCTGAGACTGTGTGCTCACTTGCCATCTTCCAACCTGGGCTCAACAAAGAAACTGCTTGTCCAGCCGCCATCTTACAACTTGGCTGAACAAAGAAACGCATGCTGATACACTGGAGGCCTTGGAAGTGGTGGCTATCTTTCACCTTTTCTACTTCTCTTGTAACTCTTTCTTTCTTCTTTTCTCTCTTTTTCTCATTTCCTCGTTTTCTTTTCTTTTCTCCAACACATGCAGCTGCAGCAGGCCGTAGCTGGCGGTTTTAGTTTTGGGCTTTGATTTTATTTAAGACAATATTAGGCTCTAAGTTTTCTCAGTTCTGCTAATCAAACTGTTACAGCGTTGCTAAGTTACACAGTGTTCCTGTAATTTTGGGGCCATTTCTGTTTCTTGTCGGTGGTCCGTCGCGTACAGGTTGTTGAAACATTTGAATCCAGTGTTTTCAAGGCATGTATCT
>NW_010205234.1:0-2814 GCF_000695765.1 Mesitornis unicolor | reverse complement strand
TTTTAACCCTAAAATGGACTTCTTTTCAATAAAATTCAAAATTTAACCCTAAGAGTGACCTTTTTTCAGTAAAATTCACATTTTTTAACCCGAAAACGGACTTTTTCCCCAATCAAATCCGATTTTTTAATCCTGAAATGGACCTTTTTTTAAATAAAGTCAAATTTTTTCACCCTAAACTGCACTTTCTTCAATAAAACCCCAATATTTTTAACCCCAAATAGGACTTTTTTTAATAAAGTTCAAATTTTTAACCCTAAAACGGACTTTTTTCCCAATAAAATCTGATTTTTTAACCCTAATAAGAACTTTTTTTAATGAAGTCCAAATTTTTTTAACCCTAGAATGTATTTTTTTAAACAAAATTCTCTGTCCTACCCTAAAATGCACTTTCTTTCAAAAAAATCCAACCCTTTTTACCCTAAAATGCAAATTCTTCCATAAAATTGACTTTTGTCAATAAAGTTCCAGATTTCTTAACCCTAAAATGCGTTTTTTAAAAAGAAAATGCAATTTTTTAGGCTAAAACGGGATTTTTTTAACGCTAAAATGCTTTTTTTTCCCACAAATTCAAACCTTTTAACCCTGAAATGGATTTTTCTCAATAAAATTCCGATTTTTTTACCCTAAAATGCAATTTTTTTCAAAATAATTCAACCTTTTTTACCCTAGAACGCCTTTTCTTAACCTTAAAATGCGTTTCTTCCAATAAAATTCCACTTTTTTAACCCTAAAATGCAATTTTCTTCAAGAAGACTCCACCCTTTTTACCCTAAAACGCCACTTTCCCCATCAAACCCAACCCTTTAACCCCAAAACGCAAATTTCTGTCAACAGAACCATTTCTTTTACCCTTAAATGCGATTGTTTTCAACAAAACTCAAACCTTTTTAACCCTAAACCACAATTTCCTCCAATAAAACTCATTTTCTTAGCCCCAAAACCCATTTCTTTCAATACTCATTTTTTTCACCCTAAAATCCAACTCATTTTACCCCAAAACGCCATTTTCTCCCCATAAAGTGCATTACTTTTCCCTACCAAATTCCATTTCCCAGCGTAAACCGCACATGTTCCCCTATAAACCCCATTATTTTCCACAGAAAATGCCTTTTTCCACTCACACACACCATTTTTTCCCTATAAAACGCCAATTTTTTACCCCAAAAAGTAGATTTTAACCCTACAATACAACTTTTTAAGCCCTAAAATGCAACCTTATTTCACTAAACACCATTTTTTTCCCCATAAAACACCACTTTTAACAATAAAACTCGTTTCTTTACCATTAAACGTGTTATTTTACCCATAAACCACATTATTTTACCCTAAAATACCAATTTTTTACCTTAAAATTTAATTTCTTCCCTATAAAATGCCAATTTTAAGCAGAAAATTGCATTTTTTTTTACATTTAAATGCATCATTTTACCCTAAAATGCCAAATTTCTACCCTAAAATTTAATTTTTTCCCTATAAAATGCCAAATTTAAGCAAAAAAGCGCATTTTTTTACAGTTAAATCCATCATTTCACCCTAAAATGCCACTTTTTCATCTTAAAACACCAATTTTTTACCCTAAAAAGTAATTTTTAACCCTAAATTGCAATTTTTTAAGCCCTAAAGTGCCACTTTGTTTCACTAAACACCATTTTTCCCCATAAAACACCACTTTTAGCTCTAAAACGCATTTCTCTAATACTAAATCTGTTATTTCACCCAAAAACCGCATTAGTTTACCCTAAAATACTGAATTTTTACCCTAAAATTTAATTTCTTCCCTATAAAACGCCAATTTTAAGCAAAAAATTGCATTTTTTTACTGTTAAATGCATCATTTTACCCTAAAATGCCGATTTTTTCACCCTAAAATTTAATTTTTCCCCCATAAAATGCCAATTTTAAGCAAAAAATTTCATTTTTTTACAGTTAAATGCATCATTTTACCCTAAAATGCCACTTTTTTACCCTAAAATGCCAATTTTTTACCACAAAACGCCAATTTTCTACCCTCAAGTGTCATTCCTTTCCTATAAAACGCCACTTTTAAGCAAAAAAAATCATTTTTTAACTGTTAAGTGCATCGTTTTACCCTAAACCGCCACTTTTTCCCCTTAAAACACCAATTTTTTACCCTAAGACGCCAACTTTAACCCTAAAATCCGGGGTTTTGCAATTAAATCCATTTTCCCCCACATGAAATGCCTTCTTTTCCCACAAAACACATCGTTTTTTACCCCCAAAACGCCATTTTCTACCCTAAAACTCATTTTCCCCGGTAAAGTTCCTCGTTTTACCGACGAACGCGTCCTTTTTCCCCCCCCCAACGCCATTTTTCCCCCCAAAATCGGTTTGAATCCCGTTTTTCAGCGGCTCAACCTGCGAGGAGCCCCCGTTTTGGGTCCTTCGCCCGTTTCGGGGGTGGTTTAGGGTCAGTGTTTGGGGGTAGGAACCTTTGTTTAGGGGTAGGAACCTTTGTTGAGGGGTAGGAACCATTATTTAAAGGGGGAACCTTTGTTCAGGGGTAAGAACCATTGAGGGTAGGACCCATTTTTAAGGTGTAGGACCCATTTTTAGGGGTAGGAACCATTATTTAAAGGGGGAACCTTTGTTCAGGGGTAAGAACCATTGAGGGTAGGACCCATTTTTAAGGTGTAGGACCCATTTTTAGGGGTAGGAACCATTATTTAGGATAGGAACCTTTGAGATTAAGACCCATTTTTTAGGGTAGCACCCATTTTAAGGGGTAGGAACCATTATTTAAAGCGGGAACCTTTGTTCAGGGGTAGGAACCATTGAGGGTAAGGCCCATTT
>NW_010205233.1:2661-14741 GCF_000695765.1 Mesitornis unicolor | reverse complement strand
CTCATCAAGGTCATTTATGAAGAGATTGATCTTGATGAGGGGATTGGCACTTGTGGCACTTGGAAAATAAGCGTTTCTCTTCTGCTCTCTTAGTTTGTGCTGCCGTCATTATTTTAATTTAATGGACATGTCTGACTGTATGCAAAGGCTTCCTTACCTTTCAGTGACTGGATTTGATTTTTTCCATATGGCGCAGATGAGAAATTTCCACAAAAGAAAAAGCAGGTTGGGGGTGCCGAGGAATAACCTGGGGACAGAGCGGATCTGTGAGTACAACGCCCCTTCACCTCAGCATCTCTCAGCTTTCAGCCCCCGCTCCGCTCCAGGAAAGGCAGAAACTGAAATAGCGCTTCAAGCTCTGCTGCTATTAATACACCTGAACTGGTGGGTTTTTGCATACAGGCTTTTGTTAGCTTGAAATGCTGATGGCAATGTAGAAATGTCACTGCAAGGGAGCCCTCTGTTAGTGACTGGCCCAGTAACACTGTGAGCATCGAACCAGGCACTGACACAGCGACATAACTGCACACCGTACAATTACAATAAATCACAGGATTTTAAAACACACTCTTTCCTTAAAGAGAAAAATAGCAAGTAGGTAGCAAGGGATTACTGTTCATCTCCATGCATCCTTACAATTCAAGGGCTCTACCAACGCTTAATTCGCTCTTTGGCTTTATAAAGCAACAGTAACTGGAGCTGCCTGAGCATTTGAAGAATCTGATGAATCCTCACAACATCACCAATCACGCAGAAATACACACTTTATAGCACAGAATCACAGAATCCCAGACCGTTAGGGACTGGAAGGGACCTCAAAAGCTCATCCAGTCCAATCCCCCTGCCGGAGCAGGAACACCCAGATGAGGTTACACAGGAAGGCGTCCAGGCGGGTTTTGAATGTCTGCAGAGAAGGAGACTCCACAACCTCTCTGGGCAGCCTGGGCCATGCTCTGTCACCCTCACTGAGAAGAAGTTTCTTCTCAAATTTCAGTGGAACCTCCTGTGTTCCAGTCTGAAACCTGATTCCCATCCCTGAAATTAAACAAGGACATCTACTGAGGCGTTCCTCTCGTCTCGGGTCACTCCATTTTCCTAACACGCGGTACCAGCCTTGCAGTGACTTCACTGGTTTTCAATCCAGTTGGTAAATAGGACAGAATTGTTGATACCAGAGAAATGGCTCATCGATGTTTTGTCCTTGCTATTCCACTCAGCTATGACTGTTAGTTTATAATTACGAAGCTTATTACTTCCCTGTTTAAAAAAGGCCTCAAAACAGTAAATGCAATGCATGCATTTAACCTCGCTGACCACAGTCCCTTTACTACTTCCGCATACGCAACCTTAGGTCAAGGTCGCTTTGCTCCAAGGATCTTCCCACTGACCACGATAGTGAACTGGTGTCGTGACTTCTGCACGTGTGTGGTGATTTGTGTCCCATTTTCCTCAGGTGAGCAGCAGTTTCCCACCCTTAATTCTATGGTGCTTATTCTTAAAGCAGCCACCCTCTCCCACTGCCGTTCTACTTTGGACAGACAGGACCGGCCGCTCCAAAACTGCTCTGCAAGACAAAGCAGCAAATCACGGCTCTCACAGGTGCTTGCTATCCAAATATTGCCAACATTACCAAGGTTGTGATGTGTGGAAGAAACAGGTTATATTTTAGGAGTAGAGCATTTGTTGTATTTTCTGGTAGAGCCAGAAAGTATTCGAGGGACCGCTGATCTCTGATGAAGTAAGACATGTCACTAAAATCAGTGAGACTTCACTGGCTTTGGGCTTGGGTTCAGTGGGAACCCGCCAAAAAACGCAATTGTTGGGCTTGTTCTAGCTTCCTCAAAATGGAATTTCATCCAAAGTGCACAATACAGTAATAACAGGAGTCTTGAAAATTGTTCCCTGACGTTTTCATGTACAAGTGTGCTTTGGAAAGAAGGCACCCAAACCACGGTCTTGCTGTCGGCTGTGC
Source organism: Mesitornis unicolor (assembly GCF_000695765.1). Lineage (NCBI taxonomy): Eukaryota > Metazoa > Chordata > Aves > Mesitornithiformes > Mesitornithidae > Mesitornis > Mesitornis unicolor. Next base: position 12,769 of record NW_010205233.1, on the reverse strand, counting down.
ATTGTCTCCCTTCCTCTGCCTGCACAGTGATGCTCACGTGAGCGACCACACGATGAAGTGTTCTCAAAGCCAAACCAGCACAAAACTAATTCTCCAATAAAGACAATTCATTTTCTGCTGGGGTATTCCCTGAATTAGGTCCCCATGGGGTCAGACTTCCCAGCCCATGCCAGAGAGGGGACTCAGCCACAGACACCGAGGGCCGCCAAGCCATCAGACCACCTTGGTGCTGCTATGGACTACGGAAAATGGTAACAACTGGTAAAAAAAGCAATTCCTACCAACCCGAAAACATGGTGTGAAGCTTTTCCAGTACTTCTGCTTGGTCCAGCCACACATCAGAAAGAAACACAAACATGGCATCTTCATTTTCATCCTCCAGCTGCTTTAGTTTTGCAGAAGCCTTGACTGAAGCTGAAGAAGGCCCTCCAAAGAAGTTGATGTTCCCATAGAAGGCTCTACATCGTTAAAATATCCAAATCAGTTCTGCTTTGTTCCCAGATTGTTAGTAGGTTTGATTATGCTTCACTGAAGCCATTTTAATTATTATTATTACGCTAGGCAGCTCGGATGGTATCAACAATCATCTGGTACTTCATGGAGAAACAAAGAAAGAGAAATGGCAGTCACCCAGATTTAAAGCTTTCACAGATCACCTCAGGGCAGTATTTATCGACATGCATTCTTTGAGCAACAAGGACTTTCTAATCCCCATGTCATAGTTACCTGGTGCTGCCATTGAGAAGGGCTCAGATCTCAATTGTTATGAAGACGCAAAACCCAGTGGCCTGTGGAGGGTTTTTCCGCAGGCTCCTTAATACCAGTCCAGATATTGCTTCCTTAAAACTGCTTTTATTTTGGAGCATTTAGGGAGGGGGAAGAATAGCACAGAAACCCATAACAAAATATGGAGCGAGGCTGTTAAAAGTCAGTTTTGTACCTTGTGGTAGCAGAAGGCTCAGTAGGCGGAAATCCAAAAGCTTTCACATGAAAAACCTCATCTTCATACCAACCTAAGAGATTTTTGAACAACAAAATAACCTTTAGTTTTACCAACATCATCATGGCCTAGACATCAGGCAGATGGTCGGCAGCTGCACTGCACAGCTTGCCCCAACCTCCACCAATCCCTCCCTTGTGATAGCCCCAGTCCCTGCGCCGTTCAGTGGTGAACCAGGGAAGTATCTGCCCAAAACACAAGAAACTATTTTTTGACCCCAGTCACTGCACAGTGACAGAAAACAGCATTTTCAGCTTGTGACGCCATACTACTTGGTTACTCTAGTCTGTCTTCCCAATCACAGAATCACAGAATCGCTCGGTTGGAAAAGCCCTCTGAGATCATCATGTCCAACTGTTCCTGTCTACCCCCTAAACCATATCCTTAAGTACCTCATCTACCCACTCTTTAAACACATCCAGGGATGGTGACTCCACCACCTCCCTGGGCAGCCTGTTCCAGCTTCTGACGACCCTCTCAGTAAAGAACTTCCTCCTTCTCTCTAACCTGAACCTCCCTTGGCACAGCTTGGGGCCGTTTCCCCTTGTTCTATCCCCCATCACCTGGGAGAAGAGCCCAGCACCCACCTCTCTACAACCTCCCTTGAGGCAGTTGTAGGTGGTGATGAGGTCTCCCCTCAGCCTTCTCTTCTCCAGGCTAAACAAGCCCAGTTCCCTCAGCCGCTCCTCATCAGGCTTGTTCTCCAGAGCCCTCCCCATCCTTGTGGCTCTTCTCTGAACACGCTCCAGAATCTCAACATCCTTCTTCTAGTGAGGGGCCCAGAACTGAACACAGCACTCGAGGTGCGGCCTCACCAGTGCCGAGTACAGGGGGATGATCACCTCCCTGGCCCTGCTGGTCACACTGTTTTTAATACAGGATATGACAATCCAGTCATATCTCTCCGAGCATGGTGCAGCCAGGCTAAGGTTGATCCTCAAAGCTGCCACAGATGCTCACACCCCACCAACATCACTGAAACCCACCAATTTCGCAGGGTTCTGTTCTCTGTCTCCAGAGCCTATGAGGTGACAGCAAAGGCCCATGCCCAAAAATCTGAGTCACAAACTCGATTTATGGTCAAGCCTCATCAACATGGGCCTGGTCTGCTCAGCCACATCTGACAGACGTGTACCTGCAGCAACTGCCATCACCAGAATAACTCATTACAAGCAAAGAAAAGTCGTCTGCCTTACCTTCTGCCAGAACAAAGCACGACTCAGTATATAAACCACTGTGGAACTGGTGCAGAAAGGTTAAGAAATATATTTTTTCTTCAATCAGGACTCCTAAACTAGTTCTGCAGCCAAAGTTTGCTTTCCAGCTGGTGTAATACATTTGGACAAGACTAAGAGTTTACAGGGTGCCTTAAGAGCCAGGCAGTCACCCTGGTGTTTTAATGCTCAGTATTAATTTACTATTAAATTTGAAATTCTCCAGGTCTATAGGAAGTTTCTTCAACTCTCACATCACAGAAAAAGGATATGGCTTTACTAAGGTCTATCTGGACGACTCCTGTAGGGTCTTCTAGGAAAAACTTCCCCTAAAAAACAGGATTAATTAATAAAGCCAAATATACCCAACCATGAAATGCTTCAAAAGACATTTTCCCTCACGCATCAGCATCAACCACTTGTGGAAAAGTCTCTTCTTAGGGAATGGATCTTGCACCACTGACACTGATGCAAGTTCTGCCCCTGACTTACATGACAAGATGAAGTGGTGAGATATTTAAGACTTCTCTTTTTCTAATATATTATAACACTGAAGGAATGGTGACCTAAATACTCCACAATAAAAAGCAACCTACCTCCTTCAGCTGAGTTATCATCCCAAGCACAATCACTTCTCCCACTTTAGCCGTATTGCCCAACAGAGTTTCTATTGTTTTAAGCTGTAACCAAAGGCAAAAAATCAAATGAAAATTAAATCAGACTCTCCATGTAACTATTCTTAAGCAACCAAGACCAAGCACCACACAGCACATGTGTTTACAATACACAAATGAGCTATGAGAGAATTCAGGCTCATCACAAACATCAGGGACACATTTCTGAGTGTCAAATGCAGCACAGTTTAGGACAAGATTTCCAATAATGGCTGTTTGCATAAAGAACTGCTTAGCAAGTACGTATTTATCAGGATCATTTTGCTTACAAGTGCATTCAAACTGAAAAGAACAAGTGGCAATTTCTGCTCCTGCCTAAGGACGTCAGCTGTGGTAACGGGATCCTCAGCAGGACCCGCTCTGAGCCACGGGGCCTGCGCCCGCACAGTGACAACGATGGCTTTTCTGGAGCAGCCTGGGGTGACAGAGCAGCACTCAGGTGACACCGCACCGCGCGCTGCCCGTGGCTTCTGGACAACCTGCCGTGGGTCTGTCAAGCTGCAGTGGAAAGAGGTGACCCTGCAACACCATCAGCATCAGCAATGCCCTCGCCAGAGCTGAGTCAGGAAGGAAGCAGCCGAGGGAGGAAGATCTCACAGCCTGGACGGGGGTGCGGGCTCCGCTCCGCTCCCCTCAGCTCAGCTGCCTTTTTCTCCACTACGTTTTTTCAGAACAGGGAGAAGCAGGGAAGCTGAGCAAAGCAAAAGCTGCTATTTGGTACCCGGCGACACACACACATGTTCATCTTTTCTTGAAAAAATGTAGTAACGATGCAATATAAGGCAAGCATTTAATATGAGAAAGCTCAGATGCGAACACAACAGTCTAAAGTGACGAGCTTATTCAATTGCAAGTTTGTAAATTCAGTGCTTATGAATGGAAGCAGCAGGGAAATACCCCCAAGCAAAGGGAAGCAAAGTGTCATCCCTGTCCACCTCAGGAAGCCACGTTTCTCTTGCACTTCAGAGCCGCTTTTCAGTGCTTTGGTCATTGAGCCGATCCGAGCCAAATAACTGCGTTTTTGACACACAGGCTAAAAATGACCAAAAAGAACTCATGTCCATTGATGACTCGTATTGGCTGTAAAACTGAGATGTCACTGGAGAACTACTACTGCATTGAAGTGTAACACAAGTACAGTTCCCTTTGCAAGAAAAAGAAAACCAGATTTTTTACCTGGAATTTGCTCCCGCTGTCATCAGGATGAGCAGCGATGGCTGCAGGAGTGAACAGCTCATGTCTGTGAGTCCTCTGCAGAAACCAAATCGAGTAATCCAGTTTAAAAATAAATGAGCACTGCCAAAAAGCCACTTCATTACCACCACTACAAAATAGTTTTTAAAGTATGACTTGCTAATCAAATGTAGCACTGAGCCAGGTGATGGGAGGGAAAAGAGCAGGACACGCACAAAAACACAAAATCCCCTCTCACCACAGGATGCTGAAATGGAGAAACACATGAACCCATCATGCTGTATGGTGACAGCTGAGAAGATCGCTAAACCTCAGCACAGATCCTGTTCTTACTCAGATTTTATTTAAAATGTACCTCACAAAAGCACCTCAACACAAACCACTTCTGTACACATAAGAATATAAAAACTGGCACTTGTTTGGTGTATTTTGTTAAACAAAGCAAAACTTTTCCTGACCTGCTGTAAGATGGAGTAGCGCTCACGAAACAACTCCGCTTTATCTCTGGCAGTTCCGAATAAATTGGGTACAGGAAAGTTGGTCATTGACAGACTGCAAGAAGTTTAACCAAATGGAGATTAAAAAAGGTACATTCCACACACAGAAGCGATTTATTGATCCAGATGTTGTAGGAGGCTGCAAAAGCTGTAACACTACTGCAGAATTTATTTACTGAACGAGGAGGATTTCTGCAAGGGATCCTGCCTTTCTGCAACAATTTAATTTCCCCCTAACTCACAGTCCTCAAGATTTATCTTTCCACCTGAACGGGACTCTGCAGAAATCGGGTTTTTAAAAAGCAGTTTTGTCTTTTAAGTGGCCACGAACAAGAGTATTTTCTTCCCCTTGGTTAGCAGATTTTCTTCATGGCATTCTCTGCTTGCGATAGCCCGGAAAGCAAGAAAGTGGCGCTGGAATGAAACTCCCCTGCAAACACAGAGGATGCTTTTGCGGGGTTGGCAGAATCACGGACCAAGGCTAGAAAACGAGTTGCACTTTACATGGAAGTTGCTGCAATTTACAGGTAAATTCTTTAGCTAGCAAAATATTTACAACCAATTCCTCCAACTGCTTCTTCCTTTCTCTAATTTTTCTTTTTTAGCTTTGTAGCTCTCCTTAGAAATCTCCCAGGGCTCTGGGGAGTTGCAAGCTGCAGTCTAAGAAATAAATATATGCAACAGACAGACCCAATTTATTTTAAAATAAATTAAACAGCCAAATGTGAAAAAAAACCAAACGAAAACAAACTACTTTTAGTGATGAATGTTCTTAGCCTTACTGCCTCTTTGACTCATTAGATGGCATAAACGTGGCTGGGCATTTTACTGCCTGATAATCATCGAAGTTTCAGAGCCAGTAACAGCAGCGGCAGCACAGAATACGCTGAGTTACAGGTGCCCATTTCAGCTTCATCTTCTGGACTAGGAAAAACCCCATGGCACATTTAGTGATGAGCCAGCATTTACCACAGAGTCTGCCTGGCTCTTCAGAGACTCATAAACAAAGTTATCTCACTTTCTCACCCAGGCTTGAGATGAGCAGGCCCAAGATCAGAAAACAGACTTCTAACCATATAGAATAGAGGGGTTTTTTCTTAAAACAAGAAGCAGTTGAACCTGAAAATATGCAAGACTTACGGTAGAAACTTCTTTCTCTCTGAATTATAAATATAACGTGGAATATCGAAGGCTCCAATAATGTTGAAAACATTTTCTCTGAAATAAGAATACATTTACATCGTTATCTGACGTGCATGAAACAACCAGTAACAAAACACGTTGAATAAAGTCATATTCCTTGTGTTCACCATCACCCTGCGTTAGCACCATCTCTCCCACGTCACTGTACCTATTGGACACTACTGCACCTTCTAGTTTTAAAAAGGAAACTCTTCAGAAGTTCGTTTAGAAATGAGGGAGGGATACAGCTCCTGCCCTTACCACTGCATTACCATGTCAATACACAACGGAAACACTAAAGGAAACACATTCATCACGATCACAAATAAAGTTCTCAGAAGCTGAAATAATTGCTCTGCTTTGTTATCACAGAGTGGAAACCAATCACAGTTTATAGAAAAAAACAGAAACAAGCACCACAAAGGAAAACTTTTCCAAGTGCTTTCAGAAAAGAAGTCTCTTATGAAAGGCACAGCCTTAGATAATTCTAAACTAGAGAAAACAACAGAGACATTACAGCACTAACGAGTTCTCTCAGTATTGTAACTGTTGGTTTATTTTATTGGTTAACATTCAACCTGTATCGCACGTAACACATAACCATAGCATTTTATTTCCAGAATGTCAGCATTGTATTTAGAATCCCCCGGAGGCCTATCCAGGAGAAAACATTTTATAGGAAGGTACATCACTAAACTTCAAAGACAGGACCAGGAAGACAAAAGCAAAAGCAATTACCGCATGTGTAGCACTGCAGAAGATGCCTGGCATTTATTTCCCAAGAAAAAAATAAAGGAAATACGATTCTGTGAAATGCACACCAAATCCCCTAAACCTCAGATGAAAAAACAACGTCACCGTACATGGTTTCATCCGATCCCTGGCTGCACTCTTGGACGGCTGCTTCCACTGTGGCTTGTTCGATCATATTGGATGACACTGAAAAAAACAATAAATTCAAAGGTTTAAAACTGCAGCCTATGGGAAGTGGTAAGTGAGAAAGTAAGGCCTCAAATATTTTACATTAGAAATGGTCCAGTCTTCTCAGAGGAATGTATTACACAACCAAGCATGTTTTCAGTGAGCTAATGACTCAAGTGGATCACTTAATATTCTTACCAGGATACATCTCTAGCAAAAAAATAGCCCACACACATCCTGTGCCCACCACTAATGCACTAAACATGGAGAACAAGACAATTATAGTTTATGCAAAGCTGCCAAATACTCTACAAATGTGTCAGATCTCAGCTTACACATTCTGGAGGTTAATTTTGTTCCAGAGCATCATCACACAGATTGCTGTCATAAATAAGTATTCCAACAGTTTAACACCATTTTGGAGATAGGCACATTGTTGTCTTCGTGGATTTAAACTGATAAATGAAATCTAAAAATATTTATAAATGCTAATGGTTTTAGTGAATTTCAAGGGAAGATCAATGAATGCAGAATCACAAAAGGACTTGGTCAGCATTTCCAAACCCGACTGCTGAGCTCCTGGAACAGAAACCAGGACACGAAAACCTGCCTTGGAGTTCCCTGTTCAGGGCATGGGACTTAAAATCACAATTTGTACCAGGATTTATGCTAGATCAGGACCAGTTCTTCAATCCGCTTTTCCTCCCCATTTGATCAGCTCTGATCTGTTATTTCATAGCCAGACTGAGGATATAAAGCCGTAACTTCTGTAGTCTGTGCTTGAATAAAACTAAACCAGGCATGTGCCCACCCTTGATTTAATTTGGTTTAAACAGGATAGGCTGGGATGGTTTCCTGAACTCACCTAAGTATTTATTTTAGGTCACGTTCATATGGGTTTGAATCTCCTGGGCCAACAACTGGAAGTGAGCCCAAGTTTCCCAGTTCTCATGAGCTCTGAGCAGCACACACCTACATCAGGCATCGGTGCCACCTCTGTCAGTCACATTCTTTAACTAAAGGCATTGTAACTCCTGTATTTTGTGCTGTCAGACTGGGTGAGGTATTTCTTGAGCTACCAGGCCTTTCATGGCGTTTTGGAGCAGGGACACTGGATCTGTGCCCTCAGCACACACTGTCCCCATGAAGCAGGAGGCAGTCCCCACACAAAATACTCCTGCCAAGATGATGGAATTGTGGGCATGCTCAGAACCAAATGGGTTGTAAGAACTTCACCCGGCAGAGCTCCGCTCTTTCAGTGTCTCGTGTTTTTATGGGTTTTTCCAGGAGTTTTCTCGATTGCACTTTTGGACTTAGTAATCTGTAGAATTTGATGTACTTTCACACGCCAAGCTGGTACAGCTTCTCCAGCACTGTGGTGCCTGTTACCAGCACCTTCTGCCCAGTGTAACCACCACGAGACCATGTTGGCATGACAGAACATCAGCATCTGCCTGTGATCATCCCAGTGACGGTTAAACTCCATCCACACCTGATTTAATTTAACGTGCTGGACCATTTTACTGATGCATGTGCATCTCCCACTCCACTTGGGTGCAAGGGAATGAAGAAATGCAACAGTGTCCTTCTTGAGGTCACAGGTAGGCTCCTCCACTTACAGCTGTCAACAACCCCAACCTGGACCTGACCTACTAAATGACAGGTGAATTAACTTCTCATTATTTCTTTGGTTTATTTTAATATTTACAGTGGTAGTTTCAGGTGCAAAGATGTCCACACAAACTCAGCTAGGTGCTTTTAGTAGCTGGCATTACAAAATTTCACTACTCTAGGAAAAGTCACGGAGGTACCAGGCTGCCAACTTTAAATGGCAAAATTACATCTTCCACTGACATTGCAAACGTCAGTATTTAACAGAACAAAATGTCAACACATTTATCATGATCAACCTGGTGGACTAGAATGACACCTTAGTGCATATGCTGCCAGTAACTCTGTCTTTGTCTAAATAACATCATAAGCACAAGATAAGCTTAGCAACTTAAGACAAATAAACTGTTTACTTACAAGGCTGTTTTTCAACGGCATCAATGACATTTTCAATTATGTTGTCGAGTTCTACTTCACTGACGGACTGAAAAGCTTCGGTAAGATACTTTAGAGCATCCCTAATTCCAAGGAAGAAAGTCAGCTCAAAAAGCAATTAATATTCAATACAGTTTATATAAACTACGCCGATTTTGGCAGATGTGCACATAATCACTAAACAGCTTGTGATCAGAAATAATAAGAACTGCATAATACTGCACTAATTTAAGTCAAAGAAAAAAAACACATCAGGATTGAAAACATTGAGGATAAGAAGCAGAGAAGCTCATCTTAATACATTCACAGGAAGACTCGTGCCAGAAGGGACCTCTAAGGTCTGCTGGTCCTGCTTTCTGCTCTAACAGGCCAGTCACACTGCTCACTGGGATTAGATCCTCCTGAGCCTTCCTTTTTTGAGGTAGAATAAACCCAAATACTTGGCACTTTTTCCACATCAAGTTCTCCAACCCTCTAAGCATCTTGGTGGTCCTCCGCTAGACCCTCACCATTTTTTTAATGTCTCTCTTGAACTGAGGAGACTAGAACTGGATAGTCTCACTGTTAAAGACAACAACTTTATTATTAACATAATCTGTCAGCCAACCAAAACTGGTATTTTGGTTAACAGCCTGACCTTCAAAATGTCCCAATTCATTTAGCTGTGGGAGTTGGGAGCTCTGAACTTGGACTCCTCACTAATGAAATGGCCAGGACATTGTCTAAAATAATCACATCCTATCCATGCCAGAAACAAAATGGAACTAATATGAACGCACGATCTTGAAAGAAAAATAGAAGCAATGGAGCCCCAGGCACTCTTATAACCCATGACATTTTCCACTGCAAGCAGAAATTGCTTTTCCTTGACCTCGCAATCTCTAATACGTCCTATTACGTACCAGCGGAAATACCATTTCTGCCTCTGGTAAGGGATGCTGGACACAGAACTGGAAAGTGCAACTCGGGAAAGAGATCCCAGAGTTGTCAGGGGCAGCAGGAGACCAAAAAAACCCAACAGCACCACCACCCTTGAGGGTACCATGGGGAGACCCAGGGCAACTTTTGGTGCTACCCAAACCCACGCTGGACTGGACGCCGCAGTGGGTTGGGTCACGGGTGGAGACGGATGGAAGAGGCCCACAGCAGCAGGACAGGCAAAACAACAGGGCTTCGGCAGAGGAACTCTGCAGGCCTCAGTGCAGGGGCGAGGAAGAGAAAGAAAGGCATCCCCACGTCCCCGAGGCGGCGACGCTGGGGGGTGCGGACCCGTCCCTGCCCAAATCCCAGCACGCCAGAGCCCCGAAAGCAGGAGGTGGGCATGAGGGAAGGATGAGAAGACCGCCCCCGGCCGGAGCAGGTACCGGGCAGGGCTCCCTC
>NW_010205233.1:2398-2606 GCF_000695765.1 Mesitornis unicolor | reverse complement strand
GGCCCGGGGCGGCGCCGCAGCCGCTCCGGCTCCATGACAGGCGGTTGGCGCCAAAAAGCGCCGCGCCGCCCCCGACGGCTTGGCCCTGCCCCGGGGCGGGCGGAGGCGCCGGGACGGCCCCCTCGGGGTTCGGAGTGGAGAACCGTGGGGCTAAAGTCTCCACACACGGGAGCGGGGATCGGCTAACGACGCCTTTCCCGGGGCCTTC
>NW_010205233.1:0-2309 GCF_000695765.1 Mesitornis unicolor | reverse complement strand
GGGCCTTGCTGTGTGCCCGGGCACACGGAGTGAGCAGGAGGGACCTCCGGGCTCAGGGACATGGTGTGGGTGCCTCATCTTTGCTGATGTCCTGGAAGGAGGGATGGCTGCCGCCTAGCCCATCCTGGAATGGCACCATGTTAAGAGAATTTCACCACAAAAAAAGCAACAGTAAGGACGCCAAACACAGTTGCTGCGGTAAATTTGCCCACCACATTATTTTGTTGCCTCACAGACAATGTGGCTCGCAATACTTCTGTCCCCTCTTCTTTCCCTGTAGGCCTTAGCACAGGCTGCGCTGCATCTCCAGTTGTCCCAAGGCTCCAGCTTCAGTTTTACCTGCCATCAAATGTCCATCAAATATGACCAGCTGTTAATTGGTCTTGCTTGTACTGCCGTGAGTAAGCCTTGTTTTCACCCATTGCTGCCTTTATTTTTTCAGACACCATGGCATGTATTGGTATTTGGTAAACGCTTCGTTCTTCAGTTCATTACTGCTTATGTGCCAGCCCTGTCATATGAGGATCCCCACGCCTCATCCAGTTCCAGTCTTGAGGGGCAGCTGCCTTCCCTGCAGATGAAAAAAGATTGGTATTTCATTCAAACACTCTCGAGCCTCTCAAAGTGCAGCTTTATTCCATAGAAGGCTCACAAAGCAGCTCTGGAAGAAAGTTCCTTGATCAAAAGACTGCAGGGATATGAAGAGGGATAAAAAATGCCAGCCTGTTTTCTGCAGTCCATTCTCAACTGCATAATTTATAATCACTCCTCCTCATCTGGGAGCAAGCTCATGGGTGAAGCTTCATCTACTCTCTTTAGATGGAAAGCTACCATCTGACAAGTCTCAGCTATTTTGGCAGGAAATATGAGCCATTTTCCGTCTCAGGCATGCTGCTAGGTGCAAATTATGAACCAAATCCTTACGTAAGTTCTATTTCCTATGATTACTGTTTATTATCCTTTAAAGAAAATCTGATTTTGACATTCAGCTCACATCTCACCTGAAGAAGGAAGGTACACCTGGAGAAAGGATGTACCCCTCATCTTAAAATAAACTAATTTTATTTTAAGATATGACCAAAGCATATCCCTGCAGCATCCTGCTGTATTTGGGGTTCTGTTAGGTTGCCTGCAGCCTCCCACCAGAGATATAAAAGTATTCCAGCATGAGCTGTAGGCTTCTGTTCCACTGAGCCATCTGTTTTGAGCTCTGGAAGCCATGCCCAGCTCTTCATCTCCATCATCTGCCATGGCTTTGTTGGACATCCCAGTGCTACGGTCTCAGCACACGTGGCTGGAAAGCAGAGAGCCAGCAGAGCCAGCCTAATGGCTTGTGATCTGACAGCACATCTACCTCATGCCAAAGGTGAACTGATGGAATTGTTACGTTACACCAAGCATGACAAGTTTTGAATGTCTACCACTGCTCCACTGGCAAAAGCCATGGGCTGTTGACTTTGCACTGCTCCTAAGCTTCTGAAACATCATCACGTCGTAGTTCTACATGACTTACAGATCTGTAGATAGGGTTTGCCTGTTACCCATGTTTTTCATAACTCTTCCAATTCCTCTGTTTTAACCACCATCCCAGTGCATCATCATTTCATTTATTCATTTTAATATTAGCAGTTACTGACTGGAATAATTAATGTCTTCCCTCCTACATCCAACAGAGGAACTGTATGTCCCACTTTCACAATAAAATCTTTACAATTACTTTCCTATGTCCTTTGACAAGGGCCAGTACTGAGCTAGAGGTAACTGCACAGCACCTCTGGTGCTCTTCTCAAGTACTCCTCCACATTGCAGGATGGAGCTTCTTGCTTCCGATTCCAGGCTGCAGGTTAGAGGACAGCATTTACAGGATGTCTCTCTCTGGGGCCAACAGTTTGAACTCCTGTACAATTGTTTTAATTAATATCAGCTGCTATTTCATAGCTGCTATTTCTGACTGGAGCATGACTCTTCTCACCTTCAGAGAGACAGTGAGTTCCGCTGCGGGCGTCTTAAACTATGTCCCATGTTGAGCTCTGCCTACAAACCCAGCACTTCCACTCTTACACTGGGTTTGTGCTTAGGTGTCTTCCGTGGTTTTTTTCCCCTTCTCTCATGCTCTTTATTCACAGGCTTTTTGCATTACTTATTACGCTTTAAATCCACACTATAACCTTCAGCGTGCCTCACTGGACAGACACCGTGTTCTGGCCCACAGCGGGAGCCTACCCAGCTACACTACCCACACTGACAGGACCCTGGCAGGAGCGGCTCAAGGACAAATCCAGCACCGAACGAGCCGGGGCCAACGGCAG
>NW_010205232.1:0-14800 GCF_000695765.1 Mesitornis unicolor | reverse complement strand
AGGGTGGAAAGAGGAGGAAAATAGTATCTTGCAAAGACACTTTTTCCAGTGATACCTTGTTCAAGCTACTGAGAATGGTTATATATGTCTGTGTGGATGTTTCTATGTATATATGTACACATAGCTCTACAGATACCTATCTACGTATATTGATATATGTGTGCAGGATTCTTTTTAATATGAAATTAAGCCTTCAAAACTGGAGCTTTGGAATACTTTTTTAAAAGGTCAGTATCTTGAGAAGAAAGTCAAGGAAGCTAGGCATGCTCAAAAGATTTGATATTGTGAATTTAGGATGCCATTACATTCTAGGACAGAAAAGGATAAGGAGTTCTGTAGAATAGAGAATAGAAGTCAGCACTTAAAAGGAAAAAGACGATTAAGCCTCCATATAGGTCCTGAAATAGACTGCTTTTGCAAGACTTACAAGATCTTGCGAGAATGGGGATGCAGTAGAAAAAATCGTATGTATTTCTGTGAGTGAAGGATTGGGTTTTAAATTAAGAAAGTGTGACAGTGAAATTACGCAAGCTTTACTAAATCTTTCATGGTGAAATTTATATTCTCAGACTGCTGCAGCAAGTAGTAAGGTGACGTTTCCTGGAATTTTCTTTTTGCAAAAGGTTTTTTTCTGAAACAAGTGATGTTTTACTGAGATACAGTTGCTTGTGGAAACTTTCTTCCTATCATGACAGTGGAATTTATAATTTAGCTTAATGACATTAATGAAAGATTACACAGGTCACCCTCCTTTTAAGTTTGCAAGAGACAAAAATGTCTTCAGGGGACTATACAGGTATATTTGTAAAATATGTGGACAGCTAAAAAAATTATCTCAGATAGACAATGTCACTCCATTTCTGCTTCAAGATATTGATTGAAAGAAGTTTCTACATGACTGAAAGAGATTTTGCAGTTTGGCTACTTGGAAGCTCATGACCTCTGACTCCATTCTCATCCAGTTTTGTACTACTTTGTTTAACTGTTCTCCTCAGAATTGAATCTTCTTGAAATCTGCAGTAAATGACCATCTTTAGTGAACACTTAATAGCCTTAACTGTTTTAGATGGCACTCAAGTGGCAGCTAAACTATAACAAGCATGTCAGATTGAGCCATTATGGAAAGTGTACTGTCAATATTACACTTTCATCTTTGTGTTACTGTGTATGCTTGATTTAGCATATTTAATATGCTAGATCTTTGCCTTAAATTATAAATAGAGAAAATATAGAATAGTTTAAAGCTGTAAACTAAATGAAAAAATGTAATATCTTTCCGTATATTGTATTTGTGATCACCCACAAAAAATCTGTTTGCAGAAAGATAGTATTATATACTGTATTTGAACCGAGCTTTCGGCAAAATTTCATACTTGGAAGTATTTCTGGGTCATATCATAGATATTGTCTATTTTTAGGGCTTTCTTGTTGCCCTCCCTGTACGTCTTTGTGACATTTGTGTACCCTTTTTCTCACACTTATATAGCTAGCTGCCAAAAAAAACAAACACAAAAATAACCAACAAAAAAACCCCACCAAAAATCTGCCAGAGTTTGGTTTTATATTTTTATTTTTAATTTATAACTTTGTATATGGCTTATTTTGGAAAGTAGCTAATACTTCTGACTGCTATTCTGAGTTAAAGTCTTGCATTTCCAGATAGAATTTCTGTTCCATTTTTTCAAAATTTATGCTTTTCACAAAATTTTTGTTCATTACCACATGAATAATTTCAGCCAGGCTTTTTGATGATACATATCAATAACATGTTTTCCATTTTTTGTGTGCCAGACTTGAGGAAAAGAGTTTTGTTTGCATTAGTGATAAGAAAATGTTAACAGAAGGTAAAATTTGAACTGATAAAACATCTTATCAATCAACTGCTTTGCAAAATAACCAATTGGAATAATCTGATGATACCTCTTGAATGTTATGAAAATATTTAATATAACTTGTAAATTCACTGTAGTAGCTAGTACCATATATTAGGGAGTGGCAGGTGCAGGGCTGCTCCATGAGTAGCACAAGCCAGGAGCTGAGGGTGACCCCATTCAGGCTGTGGTCTCACTGACAGGGCATAAACCTGCAGGGGCTGAATTTGGGGACTGGTAACAGGGTACATCATCAGGGCCCTACATGACAAGCAATGAACCAGGTCCAGGGTCTCTCCAGGGAGTTCAGCTGTAAGCAAAAAGAAACAGGCCCAGCTAAGTCCCCCACAGAGTAGGGCTGAGAGGCCATGCAGGGCACAGGGGACAGAGCTGTAGCAGGGTTTGGATGTCTCGGGGTGGGCTGAAATGGAGTCACAGGACCCATGGGCAGTCATGGGTGGGAGTTTCAGCTGAGGCTGGTCAGGGCCATAAAGTTCTATTGGTTTCCTCAGGGTCCTGACATCGCATATGAATCTCTGGGAGAAAATTATTTAATGTTTGTCTTTAGAGAATGATTTAGTTATTGTACAATATAAAGTATAGGACAAACTACATGAATTGTTCATTAGGTGTTTTTTCATGTCACTCCTTGAATAGTCACATGAAAACCACAATTACTTTTAAACCATGCTATTAGTGGCAGTGATTTTCTGCGTATGTACATGGAGGAGATAATGGCAATCTCAGTGTTGACATTTCCTTGCAAGTAGTTTACTTTACAACTTGGATAATATTTTGTTTTCTTCTTTTATTTTTCTTTTTTTTTTAAGAAATTTCTGAGCATAATTCACAATATACTATCAGTATACTATAAGTATATACACTATAATATACTATCAGTACCAAAGAGTATGTTTCTTTTTTTTAAGGAGTAAAATGCTTAGAGTTGAGCACTACTTTTAAAAGAGATGTCATCCTCATTAGTTTTCTAAAATATTTTTTTTGCTCTAATTAGTTACCCCAGCCTACAGTGCAATATTAGAAATAGCTTGAAATAAGTGAATAGTAACTTGTGATTATATATCCAAGCTCTATTCACAGTTCCAAGGGAAAGTGTTTTACAAAATTACCAGTACCTAACCAGTTAATTGATTGGACATTTAAATATTCATGAGAAAATGAATGTTGCATTGAAAGCAATAAAGCAAATTCAGACCTATTTTAAACAGAGGAAAAAATGTATACCTGCTGCAATTTTACTGGAATAAACTAAATAATTCAATCCAGTATATTTCTGTCTTGTGCTGACTGAAAGAAACTTTCATATGTTAATGTTCAGAAAGCAATTTTGTAGCAGCCAAAATGATACAATTTCTAAAGTTAAAAATAAAATTATTTAGAAAATTACAAGTATACCAGAATGTTCTGGTAAAGAACACCGGAAAATTTCATTATGTGTGATCTTCAAAAAGACAGACATGATATGGGAGTTTGGAAAGCTCCATTGTTAGCAAAAAGGTATAATCATTTTGTGACAGCTCTTCGTTTGTTTGCATAAGTGAAAAGAAGCATGAATATGTTTATCCAAAAATTATGAGAAAGTGGAGAATTTACAAACAGGCACAAACTGGAATTTTTTAAAACTTAAATATATATTTTGCTTGTGTTTAAGAGCCTGCAAGCCCAGCACATATCTTGAATGGGATTAAACTGCACAGAAAACTAAGAATTACATTAAAGATAATCTAATACTGTAATAATGGTAAGGATCATTATGGACTGGACCAAGTTGCCTGGGGCAGTTACAACTTCACCAGTGAAGGTTTTTGAGGTAGGATAGACTTCTCTCTGGAACTCCTGAAGCAAAGAAAAGTTTACCTGGAGAGGTAACCTGCTGACTAATGCATGGTTAACGCACAGCTGTGTGTCCAAAGATTTAGTTGGATTAATTAAAAACTTTACCTATTTATGGTTAATTTCCTCTTGGGAAATGTAAATGGAAAGAAGCTTTAACATTCTCAGTGTTTAAAAGATGAGCTAATACTCATCTTTTCTAATTTTATTTTATTTGTTGGTTTTTTGTTAATAGCAAGATGAATCATCCTTTTATCTACATTCCCTGCTGAGGCAAACAAGAATCAAATGCACAGGTTACCTGATCAGGTCTTCTGAGCTGCATAGGAGAAATTAACTGGAGACATCCAGTGCCTTTTCTCTATCTAAGTAGATATTTAAAATTTCAGGATGCTCCTCATGTTGTATATTATTGGGTATTCTCTCTTCACCTTAGTACTTCTGAAGGTTTGGATTTGGTACTAAACAGACTCATACTTTGAGAATGGTATTGCACATTAGTGCAACCTCAAGCTTGTTACATGCCACCTAGTGCCATCCTGGTAGCTACAGCAATCTTTTTTTTTTTTTTCAGACTCCTTCCTTCTTCTGGTCCTTAGAACTTTAGCCTTAATTCTTTGTGAAGGTTTATATCTGTTACATCCTTTAATATCTCCTAGCCAAACTCATTACATTACTTATTATTATTAGATTACTTTATCTATTATGCTATTACTTGTTAGCAAATGCTCCAATCTTTGTTGTATTAGCTCTCATCAAAACCAGAAGACAAAAAATGCTTCCATTTTTCCTTGCTTTTGCTTCCTTTACTTCTGCTATGTCAGGGCTTCATTTTGCAAGTTTCCTGACTTTAAGACTTGTTTTACTTGTTCTTTCCTTGCTCACTTCCTTGTCCTTAGGTTATGTACTACAGGATTTAGTACAGGGGGCCAGAGCTAGGGACAATGTCTTGTCTAGGTAAAATGCCTTGATGTGTTGATTCTACTTTCTGAATCCAAACTTTGTTGTATGTAGCTCCATTTCACTTCATGCATGTGTATCCTTTTATTCTCTGTAAGTTTTTTCTTATATGAACAGTGCCTTGTTTACTTAAACCATGTAAAGACCCTGTCTGAGTACTGTTATCAGTTGGGTTATATTATTGCAATTTCAAATCCTGTTATTAGAGTTATCCTCCAAGTTAGTTCTGTACCTTTCATCTACTATCATAATAGTTGCTCAAGTTAGCAGACTCAGTAATAATAAAATTAAGAAAAAAATGGCAATTCTATGAGGTTCTGGATTAAATCTCACAGCGATAAAATCTCTTTGACTATAAGGTTATTAAACCTTTAAGACATATCAGAGTGGAATATTTCCAGTCATTCAGGTCTTCATTCCCGACTAACTCTGACAATTGAAAACATGCCAAGTTTCCTTTTTCAATCTCTTGTTAAAGTCTTTTTGGATACTGATGTAGACCAAGAGTTGTCAACAGGGAGACAGCGGGCCATAAACTTTTAAAAAGTTTCCATTACCACCAGAGACAACTGTAGCTCTTTGTGTTTCGATCAGACTGTTTATTATGCGCTAAATGCATGTACTTTTCTTCTCCCCTCACTGTTCACTTTCAGCCCAAATTGGCTACCAGAGCAGAAACTGCGAGCTGATTAGGATCAAATTAGGGATTCAGCACTTTGGAAATACCTTCAAACCGCTGATCACTGAGTCATTGATTTTTCTCTCAGCTGATCTGCAGTTCTCTAGCTTTCTCCACTATTTATTTGTATGGAAAGAGAAGAAAGGAAGGAATTTCACTTGAGAATTTAGAGACCAGTGAACAAAACCAAATGGGGTGACACTCTCCCTATTTTCTTTTTCTCAAAGAAAGATAAAAGGTGTGAGTGCTAGCCAAAGATCAATGGAGAGAAAGAGGAAAGTGAAGAGAAAAAGAACAAAGACCAATGCAGAATGAAGGAGGAAACAATGGCAATTAAAAAAAAAAGGCACAGTAAACCAGCATTCAAAGTGGAAGATAATGAGACAGATAACAGAATTGAATGAATCTAAACTAGAAAATCTTCACTGCATGAGCAAAAACATAAATACAGTAAAGGTGTAAGCAGAAGATATGTAGAATGTGGAAAACAGACTGAATATGGGTAGGGGGGCACAGCAATAAATACAGCAAAGCTTGTAGATAGCGGAAACAAAGATAATTGAAAAAAATGTAGCAGAATATAACGGTAAACAGAAGCTCTGAGAGATGGGGTCTAAGCAAGCAAGACATTGAAATGGAGATTTATTTTTTTCAATCTGAAAAGTGTGCTTTATGAAGAAAATACTTTGAAACAATAAAATGCTTGGCATTGTGATTATAAATACAAAACTGAAAGAACAGTAGCTCACATCAATTGTGCTGCTCTCTTGGCAATATTTTGATATAATGTTGAATTTCTAGATAACCAATGAGAATGAAAGTTAGAAAATTATAACATATAAAAGAAAGTGCTTGTCCAGACAAGGTACAACTGGTCTCTTGAACTTATGCTCACATTACTGTGAAGAAGCCAAGGTTTTAGAAGGTTAAGGAAAAAAGATTTAGACACTCATTTAGCTAAGTAAGGAAGTCCAAAGTTAAATGGTAAAAATTTAAAACCAAAATCAAAGCCAGACCAAACCTAACCAAAACCAACCAACCAACCAAAAAAAATGCATAATCGTGAAGGTGGAGGTAACTTCCTGCTAACTGACCTGAGGAAGAGACTTCCCCATTATCTTCCTTTCATGGGATATCTTTCTCTGAAGTATCTGGGATGGCCACTTTGGCTACTTTGAAGTAGCTAATGAGTATTGGACTGCTTTGTTTACTTGACCTCTCATGTAATGCAAGAAAACCTCTTTTACAGCCTCTGAGAATTATTGTCATCTTTGGAAAAGCTGATAACTAGCATTATACAGATGAAGAGTTCATATACCAGTTTTATAGGGTGGTGAGTGTGGTCACCTCTCAGATCCAGCACTTCAAAATATTAGTTATTAATTTTTACTTGTGTTGATAAATTGCTTTATGGGATTCGAAACAGTCTAGGAAGCAAAGTTGATTTTTGTTTTGGAGACTCCTTGTATACAATACACATATATGACATTATACCACAGCATCCAACACAGACTGTCTGTGGCTATTAGCCTTCCACCTATGTTTCAGCTATAATAGGGGGAAGAATGATAGTTCACAGAAATAATGTTGTCCCAGAAAGTTATAGTCTATGGGAAAGACACTTTCTGTTGCAGGGTTGTCTGTTAGGCTTGCTTACATGGCAGGAACGTAACTCTTAAACCAGTTGTTAAAGTCAGCTTGTGCTGTTGCAGTTGACAGTATTGATAAACATACCTTGTAAAGTTGATAATTGAATCAGAATGTATCTAGAACAACTTTATACTGGTCCTAAACTAAACTCTGAATTATTAGGTCCTACATGAATAGACTATTTCAGTTGATTTTGAAGAAAGGCATAATCATTCTGTTTTAACTGATATGTCTGCAGAAAGCCAAAAGAAACATGAGTATTAGTTCAAATATATATGTGTGTGTGTGTGTATTTGTATTTCTATTTACACTTAGAATGTTTAGGCATAAAGCTTGAACTGGAGAACCTTTCTCTCTCTAATATTTGTCTTAAATTGTGAATGTTACAGCTTATTACTGAAAAGTGTTTCCTATAGATTACATCACATTGCACAGTTTGAAGTGACTATTTTATAATCCAAATTATTTATGTAAATATAAAATATATTTTATTTTACCCAAGTACAAGTTAGAGTCAACAGTATAGTGCAAATCCCTGAATCTACTGACATGGAAGAACAGCACTTCATTAAAAAAAAACAAACCAACAAACAAAAGAAACCCCAACCACACCCCAGAGATTCTTTCTAAGTGTTAGTTGCATTAAAAAATATATATCTCCAAATCTGCTGTCTATTCTTTTAGAGCCAGTGCAGGTCTTCTAAATGTAGCAACACAGATAGTTACACAAAAATGTCTTTTTCATTAGGATTTACAAATTCGGTCATGAATTCATACATTTTTCTTGCATGGTCTTGACCTAATTACATGCCTAGAATGTGCTACCATTTTTGCATTGTGAAACACATATATACATCTACTTTTAAAGGTGTATAGGAAACTTAGTTTGATAACATCTTTACAATGGACTGAAGTAATTTTGGTATTAAGCATTGCTTCCTTATAATATGAAATGAACTGTGCATAGAGAGAAATGCATATTTTATCCAATTTTAAACAATACTAGAAGTTCCTCTAAGATAAAATAGATTTGCTTTTCTTGTTCACTTTCTGTAAATCTGCCATACTAAAACTATATAAGTAGACTAAGTTTTAACTGATCAGAGAATCCTCATCTCCCTCAGGTCTTTTTTAATATTATATAAAAGGAATCTTTTCTTGGACAAATGCTGTTATTCTTATCTGTGGCCTGGAAGAAACCAATTAAGACATCTGTTGCTAAAGCCCACAGATGGAGTTTCTTGAATACTCTTTTACAAGGTGATTAAAGTTGTTGATGACAACACCTCTCTAGAGTAACAAGCATCTATGTATAAAGAATGGACTTGTATTTTTGGATGGAATACTGGGTGTTGGAAAAAGTAAAATAAAAATGGCCCAGTGTGGTGTTTTAACTTACAAATACTAAGTATAAAAATGAGGAATATTGTGAAGAGGCAGCATATATATATAGATATAGATATATAATCTTTGGCGTCTTTTAGTTCACCAATTTCTAAAAAAATATGAGAATCTTTAGTAAGCAACAAGTCAGATATGACAAGCATGAAAAGAGACAAACTCTAAACAGTATTAGAGTTAAGGTAAGGTTTTTTTCCAAATTAAGTACTATAAAAAGTATTATAAAAGGATACTATAGATACTGTACTAAGGATACTATACCACATAGATACTATGTACATTTCTCATTCTCAGGATGTGTATTATAAATTCTGTATTTATGGTTATAGATAGGAGAAAAAATTAAAGTAGAGATCTTTCTTTTTTAAAGGTAAAACGGAAAACAGTGGATTTGACTATGCTTTCCTATGAAAATTAAGCTCCGCATGTATTTGTATCTTCTGTTCACAGTATTGCTTTCACTATCAAACTATTGTCTATAATTTAGCTCTTATTCCATGTGATTATAGAAATGTTTAGGTTGGACAAGACTTTTAAGACCATTGAGTATAACAGTTAACTCAGCACTGCCAAGTCCAGCACTAAACCATATCCTGAAAAGTCACATCTACACATCTTTTAAATACCTTCAGTGATGGTAACTCCACCACTTTTCCTGTTTCATAACCCTTTTGGTGAAGAAACTTTTCCTAATATCCAATCTAAACCTCCCTTAGTGCAACTTGAGGCCATTTGCTCTCATTTTATCACATGTATCTTGGGAGAGATATTGCTACAACCTCCATTCAGGTAGTTGCAAAGAGCTATAAGGTCTCTCCTGAGCCTCCTTTTCTCCAGGTTAAGCAGCAACATTTCCCTCAGAAGCTCTGCGTAAGACTTTTGTTCTATATCCTTCACCAGCTTTGTTGCTCTTTGGACACACTCCAGCACCTCATCTTTCCTGTAGTGAGGCCTTCTTGGCCACCTGTGTCCACTGCTGGCTCATATTCAGCCAGATCAACACCCATATGTCCTTTTCTGTTGGGCAGCCTTACAGCCACTCTTCCCCTCAGCCTATAGCATTTCGCAGGATTGTTGTGACCCAAGTGCAGGACATGGCACTTGGCCTTTTTGAGACTCATACAATTGGCCTTGTCCCATCAATCCAGCCTGTCCAGATCCCTCTGTAGAGCCTTTTTACCCTCAAGTAGATCAACACTCCTCTCCAACTTGGTGTTGTCTGAGGGTATACTTGATCCCCTCATCCAGATCATTGATAAAGCTGTTAAACAGAACTGACACCAGTACTGAGTCTGGAGGAGCACCACCTGTGACTAGTTGCCAACTGGATTTAACATCATTAATCACATATCTTTGGGCTCAGTCATCCAGCCAGTTTGTTACCCAGCAAAGACTATGCCCATGCAAGCCATAAGCAGCCAGTTTCTCCAGGAGGATGCTGTGGGAAGTGGTGTGTAAGGCTTTACTATAGTCTAGGTAGACAATGTCCGCAGCCTTTCCCTTATCCACTAAGCACATCATCTTGTCATAGAAGGAGATCAGGTTAGTCCAGCAGGACCTGCCTTTCTTGAACCCATGCTGACTGGGCCTGATTGCTTGGTTGTCCATTCCACGTGATGGTACTCATGATGATCTGGTCCATAACCTTCCCCGGCACTGAGGTCAGATTGAAAGGCCTGTAGTTCCCCAGATCCTCCTTCTGGCCCTTCTTGTAGATGGGCATCACATCTGCTAACTTCCAGTCAACTGGGACCTCCCCACATAACCAGGACTGCTGATAAATCATAGGAAGTGTCTTAGTGAGCACTTCTGTCAACTCCCTCAGTACATTTGGGTGGATCCCCTCCAGACCCATAGACTTGTGTGTGTCTAAGCAGTGTAGCAGGCTACTAACCATTTCCGCTTAGACTTTATTCTCCTCTTCTTCCCTGTCTTCCAGCTCAGGGGGCTTGGTATATGGAGAACAACTGGTCTTACTATTACAGACTGAATCAAAGAAAGTGTTAAGTGCCTTAGCCTTTTCCTTATCCTTTGTCACTATGTTTCCCACCAAGAAAGGATGGATATTCTTCTTAGCTCTCCTTTTGCTGCTGATGAATTTATAGAAACATTTTTTATTGTCTTTTATGGCAGTAGCCACATTAAGTTCTAGTTGGTCATTCTAATTTTCTCCCTGCATAACCTTACAACATCCTTGTGGTCCTCCTGAGTTGCCTATACCCTCTTCTAAAGGTTATAAACTTCCCTTTTTCTTTCCTGAGTTCCAGCTGAAACTGTCTGTTCAGCCAGACTGGTCTTCCTGTTGGTCTTCTTCCCAGACAGGCCTTCCTCTTCCCTGCTAACACATCTTTTGGCACGTGGGGACAGCCTGCTCCTGTGCCTTTAAGATGTCATTCTTGAAGAATGCCCAGCCTTCCTGGACTCCTTTGCCCTTCAGGACTGCCTCCCAAGAGACTCTGTCAACCAGTCTCTTTAACAGGCCAAAGTCTTCCCTCTGGAAGTACAAGGTAGCGGTTCTGCTGACTGTCCTCCTTACTTCTCCAAGAATTGAAAACTCTGTCATTTTGTGATTGTCATGCCCAAGGTGGCCTCTAACCATCAGACAGGGTGCCTTGCCTAGCTCATTCACTCATCAGCTCTGTCAGAAATTTATCTTCCACACACTCCCGGAACCTCCTAGACTGTTTCCTCTCTGGTGTATTGTATTTCTAGCAGACATCTGGTAAGTTGAAGTCCCCAATGAGAACAAGGGCTAACGATCATGAGATTTCTCCCAGATGCTGGTAGACTATTTTATCTGTCTCTTCATCCTGATTGGGTGGCCTATAACAGACTCTCACAATTTTTTTCTGCCTTATGGGCTTTCCCCCGACTCTAACCTATAAGCATTCAACCTTATTGTCACCATCATTAAACTCTAGACAATCAAAACGCTCCCAAATACACAGGATATCCCACCTCCTCTCCTTCCTTGCCTGTCCTATATGAAATGTTTATAGCCATCCATTGCAGCACTTCAGTTGTGCAAGTCAACCCACCATGTTTCCATGATAGCAACTATATCATAGTTTGCCTGATGCACAGTGGTTTCCAGCTTCTCCTGTTTGTCAACCATGCTGTGTACATTTGTGTAGATGCCGTTCAGTTGGGCCATTATTCCCGCCACCTTTTTGGGTGAGAAGTACTAATTCCTATGTGACCATTCTCAGGTGCTTCTGTGGTTTCTCACACATCAATAACCCTTGCATCTCCATCCTCTATCTCCACTGAGATGGTAGAGCAAAGGACCTTGCTAGCATACCATCCCTCAAACACTGGTGTGCTGCCCCCAGGCTTAGCTCTAGTGAGGCTTACCTCTTTCTCCCTCTCCATTCCATTCCACATTCCTTAGTAAAATTATTTTATCCCTCTCTGTCCTACCTTTCTAAGCCCATTCTAATGAATTAATCTCTCATAATTTTTCTTTTTTGTCTTTACCATTTCCTATTTGTAGTTTCTATCTGTGAAATTACCACTTTTGAAGATCACTGCTTTTAAGATCTCACAGTGACCTTAACTAAAACTTACAAAAAGCATGCAACTAAAAAAATCTAGACAAGTTTCTATTTGTTTCAGAGTATATGCACCTGTAACAAGCAAGATTCTGATAGGCTTTCAAAATTGGGTATATTGGACCTTGGAGTTACATTTGACATGATTGTTAAGTTTTATATGGAGGATTTAAAAACCAGTCTATCTCTGTGTCTAGGATGAAGTAGTTTAAATCTTTCTGTGACTAAGGTTTTCTTGCTGGTTGTCTAGGGAAATTAAATCTGTTTTTTTCCTCAGAATATTATTGGACATTGTTTTCTTTTTGTTTAGAACCACACTAGGTTATCGATCAACATGGTATAATACCAGGTTTCATTATTATGCTAATGTGATTCAGATTTATATGGCAGTGGTTCTTAACACTGATTTATGTGGTGCAGCTGTAAGAAATTTTCTAACTGTTATTAATCCATGAAGAAGCCATTACAAAACCAAAGGAGTTACTGCTTTTTCAAAATAATTATAATTCTCAATATACAAAGAAAAAGATGTATTGAGCTTTTTCTGTGGTTTAAATTTTATTTTTAATTAAAAAAATCTTTTTGCTTAAAGAAATGGGTTTTTTTCAGATTGGTATTTAGAGAAATGGTCAGTGATTCCTGGTATTGAATTTAAAGATAAAATTTCAAGAAACATACAGAGCAGGACCAACCTTCAATGTTTTAAAAAACCCTGTTCACTGTGTACCCTGTTAAATGGATTGTGTCCTGAAAATTTTGTATTGATTTCACACTTTGCTTTGTATCCAGCCCTAAATATGGAGACAAACACTAGCTGCATTTTCTTACCTCTTCTTAAAACTATTAACGTAATTATTTGGTCTCTGCTGCAATAGTTGTTCCAGTTTATATTTTAAAATATTAGAAAAACAGTAATTTTTTTGTATAATATTAAAATGTTATATACTTTCATTCATAGCAGAATGAAGTGCAGTAAAATACATTGCCAAGGCATACAGAAATAAAGAGAAGAATATTCTAGTTGCACATCTATTGTCATGGATAAGCTCCATTTTGTCCCTACACTGATGACTTTTGGAATGCTTACCTATGCTTATTATAACCATGCGAGAAATAATTTTTAACAAATCTGAAACTTCATTTTGCTGTGAAGAGATTTTATCTTCCTAGAAATTCTTTTTTTTTGTGGGGATAAAAAGGAAAAAATCCACATGCATTGATTGTCTTTAAGGAAAAAAAAAAGTAAAAGGAAAATCTACTTCTTCCAAGTCAAATCTTTTAATTTAGATTTTTTCTCATTTGGAAGAGGGACTTTATTTTCTATTTTAAACTCAAATATAATTTTCTTAAAAATGCTTTTCACTTTCCTTTTACAAATTTCTGTTAAATGCAAATATGTAAGGTTTGCTATGGCATTTTAGATATAATAATAAATTAAAATTAAATTGGAATTAAATACTTACCTAAGACTGAAAATGACATGTTCATATTCTTTATGCTTATGTAATGTACACATTGTGCTTGTATAATAGATACATTCAATGGCTTTCATTTATGGCGAGATAAATAGTGTCTCAACTGTTAGAGCTTTTTTTCCCAGATCTGTCTCAGAATTTCAGATTTGCAAATGAAAAATCTTTTCCATTATATTCTAGCTTTCTGCTCCTCCAATTTGTGTTTTATTTGGTTCTCTCTATAGCATCTCTATAATATTTTTTCATTTTTTCCTGTGTTCTGAATTCCACCACTTTCCATGCAACTACACAAAACTAAGTTTTGCTGCTCCTCTACCTGCCCTTTGAAGGCATTTCAAAATGGATATGGAAAACTTAGAGCTTAATTTCTCACAGCAGTGGTCAAAAATAAAATCTTTATATGCACTTCTTTCTTCACTGCAGTGGATTTAGACCCTGTCTTGAAGCACCAAATGCTCCAGACAACTGTGCAGAAAGATACCAATACCCAACATTGGAGGAGAGGCAGCTTCTTCTAGCATCCTCTAGAGTTCTCTCACTTGCCCTTTGCTGCATACTCTGCCTATATTTACTCCTTTAAAGTGCAGGGGCCTGTGAGAAAATTAGGCTGCTTCTGAATGATAGTGCAAGTTTTCTGGAAGAAAAGAATTGAAATAAGGTCAGTGGATATTTTTTTTTTAGCTATTGGAGTCTGTTTTCCAGCTAATTTAGCTGTTGAATTGATAAGACTTATTATATTTGTTACTGTTATTCTGTCACTCAATTGTTTAGTCTGTTACTGAACTGTTACTCAATTGTTACTTTATATTCTAATATAGTGAGTTTTTCATATTAAAAGCATAGATTCTGAAATATATGCAGAAACTTTTCTTCCTTCATGTGTCCTGGTACTACAACTTTATCTATTTACCAGAACAGAAGTAACATGTGTGATGATAATGTCACAAACATTTTGCTCATGGATGAATTCCAAAACTCCACAGAAGATTTAGTATAAGTTGAAGCTGTTCTGGAAGTTCCTGGCACCTACTACGGTAATAAGCAAAATATGGCATCTCTCCTTTCCATATTGTGCTATTTTCACACATTAAGGCAAAGTTACAAATAATAGTTGAGCTCATCTAAAAGCTTGTCACTTACAGAAGCAACTTTGTCTCCCATATTTCTCTGACTTTGCCTGTGTGATTTTTCCCTTCCATTGGCTGTGGCACTCATCAGGTATATCGCTCCGTGGATATGCTTCCTTTGGCTAATTGAATTGCTTGAGTTTATTTTTAATGGTGTGGAGGGTTGATCCTGGCTGGACACCAGGTGCCTCACACTCTTTTCCCTGCTCCAGCAGGGATCCCTCCCATGGGA
>NW_010205231.1:0-34525 GCF_000695765.1 Mesitornis unicolor | reverse complement strand
CCTCCATCATCTCTGTGGCTCTGCACTGGACAAAGTTAAGGGAAATTATTCTGTGTAGTGAATTCCTCCATGATTGTCTACTTCAGGTTTTCTGTGTCTTCTTCTGATATACTTAGTACCACTGATTTCCCAGAGGCCTGGAGACAAGTTTACCATGCATATTTACTTTAACCTGATATTCCTATTCCAGCAAAAATGCAGTCCATGAGGAGATTCTGTACTGTCATAGCTGAGAAACCCAATGAGCAGAGATAAGGTTATAACTTTGTCAAAGTCATCATCACAGAGATGTATTTCATGAGAGAAGCTGGCTTCAAAGAGATGTTTGCTGGAAGTCATGGCATTGATGATCAACTGACAGAAGGGAACTTAAAATTGTAAGTAGGGACAGTGTCTTCCAACGAGGTAGTGTTGTCACAGTCAATGGGGCTTTATGGAGTTCTTGCAACACACAACAAGGGCATGGCCGGAAACAGACAAAGGACAAAAAGAAATCAGTTTTATAAAAGAAAGAAAAAAGGGGAAATCCATAAGAAATCTGTTAGCCAAACCAGCATAGACAGATGTGTCATCAGGGCAGAAAATATTAAAAATTATATCAGTATGTTTTCATTTTATTAGGAAGATTTCATAAAACATAAAAATAGCTATTTTACACAACTCTTCATAGAGAGGCTGTGCTCAGGTCAACCCTTTTTCTCTTGCATGCAGTCATTTGATAATCATCTGCTACAAATGCTTCACTGTATAAGAGTTTCCCAAAACGTTGTTTCAGATCCAATAAAGAAAACCACTTGCTGTTCCTGAAATGTCATTCCAGACAAAGCAACTCCAAGTCAGTAGTTCATAAGGCATCAAAGGCTGCTTATTTGTGAGCTATTACTGGGAGTTAGTATTTTATTCCCTGCAATCCTTGTGTAAATAGGCCTGATATTATCCCAGTTTGCAAAAAAGGCTGTGAGATGATCTTGAGAGCAATGTAACTTTCCTTACTGGAAAGTGGTGGATCTTTCCTCTGTATTTAGAGAAAGGACTGCAATATCTGTTTGTACTGTGAAATCCAGTGACTACTAAATGCTGAACTAAGCTTTACACGTCCTGTGAGACATTCCTTTCCAGTATGCACCATCATCTTCACAATAATAATTTTTTTCAGAAAAGGGGATCTTCCCACTTGCTTTCTTCAGAAATCTAGTTTCTAACATGTCAGAGGCTGTTTTAAAGCTTGAACAGATTGTTCCATGTTTATCTAATGTTTAAGTAACCTTGTTTTTAAAACCACAGCCCAGTCAGATCATTACCCTCCAGTGGCTTGTATTCCCTTTGAAGGAGCTATTTTTAGATGAAGTCACTACTGAGTCAGAAGCACAAACTCCTGTTTTGTGTAAAGTATGTGATTTTTCAAACAAAGTTTCACATTAGAAAGTTCTGCCTACTCCACAAACATAGAGGAAGGGAGGTGTGATATTTTCAGAAGCCACCTAGAGCGTCTAGGTGCCAAGTTTCCATTCATTTCAATGGAAATTTGGCACCTTGTTTTGAACATTTTCTCTTTACAACGCATGGTGCAGGCAACTTGCAAATGTTTCACACTGTAGTTTTTTAAAGTTACTTTTTCATAAAACACATTAATTGCATTATTTCTCACTGATGCCATTTATTTATTTATTTATTTATTTATATTTAGTGGAAATCATTTTGTTTGCAAGACTTTGAAAAATATAGGTGTTTCCCAGAGACACTTTTTTGCCTTGAAGGTATCTCCAGACTTGCAGCAGAAGATGACAACGTAAGGGCACTCCAGGCTGCCATCACTGCCCTCTCCTTCAGATGCTCCCACACGGCCTCTGAGCACTGTACTCTTCCAATAGAAAGATTTGAGATTTTTGATGTAGAGCAGGACCTAGAGCCATCCCAGATCCCAAACCTGGATCTCATCCTTCGTCTTTGCAGTGTTTGACTGTTGCGAAAATGGGGAGAATAAATCCGGTCTTGTGAGGCCTGCACCGAATATGCAACAGATGCAAGTCGGGAAACAAATAATAATCGTTTATTTACAGCAACATTTACAGGTTCTTTTGAATTGCCAGTGATAAATTAAAAAGCTACAGGTACAGTAAAGGTTTTGTAACTAATATAATACCAACAACAAAGCACTATGGAACACACAAATGCCAACACAACAACCAACAACTTTCCCACAGTGAGCCTGGCCTCCTGGCAAATAGATAAGCATGTTTGAACAGAAATACAGTGGAGCAAAACCAATACACTCAGGGAAACTTAGATATGAACCTGAGGAGAAAAATATAGAATACACCCAGGGTATATGAACCTGAGGAGAAAATATAGAATACACTCAGGGTATATGAACCTGAGGAGAAAAATATATCACTCAGCGTTAGCTGAGGTAAATAATCTTACCCACGAGGTGACCCAAGTGGTTGGGATGGAGAGGGAGTGAATTCGTCAATCTGTCCAGTTCATCGGTGTAGTTCCGAGTTCATTCTGTCCCCTCAAATAAGGGTTCCCACGTGAGTTACCTTGGCCAGCATTCCAACCAAGGGGGAAGGTTCTCATCACTCCATGGCTGGAGAAGTAACTCCCCATTTCTAGTATGAATCTCAGGGTTTTTATCCCCTGATAAAAAGCAGGCAGGAGGATGCCTGAGTGGATTCAAATTTCTGCATTACATCACCAGGGCATACATGTGGGTTGGGATGACTACAGACAACCTTATCAGTTATGGTAATGTCACAAAGTCCATTAATTCAGACCTGCATGTGTAGAGGTAATGGTTCCTTTGCTTGGGGCGGAAAGAAATGGGGGACTGGGACCATGAGGCCTCCGCCTCATCTCACACTCCTCCAGGCATCCGGATAACACCAGATATGGATGGCTGCCACCTTCCCAGTGCTTGGTTTCATGCTTCCAGGCATGCAGCTACCTGGTGTACATGCCTCAGACTTTGTGATTAACTTTTTTCTCTCTCTCTACATTGACTTCCTTCTCTGCCAAGAAAATATTCTCTGAGAAAGTTTAACTGTTTGGAGTTAATGTTGCACCAAAAATTTTTGATTGTGATGAACCAAGTTTCTTTACAAATGTAAAAATGTCACAGCAATCCACATCATTTCCAGTCAGTTTTCTAGAAAGAGGCAGTGGGAATCTCCTTCACGGCTAATCAGTAAATACTGGGGACAGTATTTATAAATAAATAAATATAAAGGGTGAGTGTCACGAGGATGGAGCCAGGCTCTTCTCGGTGACAAACAATGATAGGACAAGAGGTAATGGGCACAAGCTGGAACACAGGAGGTTCCACTTAAATTTGAGAAGAAACTTCTTCTCAGTGAGGGTGACAGAGCACTGGACCAGGCTGCCCAGAGAGGTTGTGGAGTCTCCTTCTCTGGAGACATTCAAAACCCGCCTGGACGCCTTCCTGTGTAACCTCATCTGGGTGTTCCTGCTCCGGCAGGGGGATTGGACTGGATGATCTTTTGAGGTCCCTCCCAATCCCTAACGTTCTGTGATTCTGTGATTCTGATTCTGTGACAGTAAAACTCGCTCAGCCCATGCACAAAGATAGAGATGCTCATGACACACAGACATTGCAATGGACTTTGCCTTTTCTTGGTTCTTCAGCAGAGGAGCATGAGTGCTCAGGATGGGAAATGGTGTGTGAAGTGGACCTTCTACCAACCAACCATGCCTGGATTTAAGGGCAGCTGCTCTGGTATGGCTCTGTTTTAGCTCACAGTGTGTCATGTATGTCAGATCTTGTAAGAGCCTTCAGTAAAAGCTAGGAAAGCTGCCAATAAAACCAAATGAAATTTTCAGCCTTTCCCAAAGTGATTCTGCTGGACACAACTCGTGGCTCTCCTTCACCTTCCAAGCTGATTTCAATATTGCACCCTGACTGACCAAATGTTGTGTTTCCTGTCACTGCATTCACACATTTCAGTATACACATGACTGAGACAAGTAT
This sequence comes from Mesitornis unicolor, assembly GCF_000695765.1. Classification (NCBI taxonomy): domain Eukaryota; kingdom Metazoa; phylum Chordata; class Aves; order Mesitornithiformes; family Mesitornithidae; genus Mesitornis; species Mesitornis unicolor. The sequence continues at coordinate 30,537 of NW_010205231.1, read as the reverse complement.
CTGAACTCTGGTTTTCATATCATAAATGGCTCTTAGTTCATTACTAGTTCCCACACATGTTGTTCTGGTGAGACAGTGTACTTAGAGGAAACATTTTAACATATCTTTCAAGCTGATACATGCAAGATGGGAGTATTTTCCCCTTGCAGATTTGAAAGAGGAAAAGACTTCATCACCCAGAATGTCATGAATGTTCAATGACAGTTTAACATTGCACTGCTGGCAATCTGGCTATCAGTCTGCATTCACTTAAAACTCTTGGTCTCACCTTAGATCTCAGACATAGAACCTGATACCTTCTTTTCATTCGGTGAAAGTCAAATATTCAATTATGCTATAGCTGTGTTCCTTCTCGCTACCTCATGGTCTCACACAGGCTCAGCCTGACACTCACGTATTCATGACATACAAATATCTTCCGTCTTTTTAACCTTTTTTACTATATGTCACTGGTAGTCATGTTAATTCTCCAGAAGCCGTTGCAGCTCTCAAAAAATGCCTTTAGGAAGGACTGCAACAGATCAGAAAACCAGTTGTTGAGTGAAGCCGTCTTCACTGTGTTACCGATTTGCTGGCTATGATTGCAGCTCATAAAGGATGTTGGGTTGGGCCCAAATTCCAGTTAAGTCAAAGGAAGATTCTCTTTGAATTCAGCGAACTTTTGATCAAGCTTATTAATCAAAAAAATAAAATGTTCCTTTCACACAGACACAAAAATCACTGATGGGTTGCTTGGCTCCTTTGTTTCTTATGTCTCACATTTCTTATGTTCTCTCTTTAAGTGAACATAGGGTTCAACGTTTTGTAATATTGCAGGTATGCAAACGTTGTTTCAAAATTTTTCTACCACTTGGAAACAATTTTTTTCTATAAAAAGACTACATGACAGAGGGCCGTGTTGCTTGTTTCAAGATCTGTAAGGCACATTATTTAAGACTGCATATCTGCAAGAGACACCAGTATGCAGACCTTCCACTCACTGTGCTCCATTGTTCACAATATATATGTTTCAAACCACACAAGCCAGAATTTTTGGCTATTCTTAGCAACCTCATAAGCAATGAGAACTAGCCCTGCAAAAAATGTGCATATGAGAGGAAAACTTGTTTTCCTGCAGGTCCTGGTTCACTCCTTTCACCTGCAATTCAGAAGGGAAATAAACTGCTAAATTCTCCAGGGTTTGTTTTCTCCTTTGTGCTTGCTCAGACCATGCACTCCCTCCACTACTAAAACTATTTAAATCCTTCAGATGGCCTTCTGACTCTCTCTGCCCACCAGTGCCAAAATAAATGCACTGTTATCCACTAAGTGTAGCCAATGAGAACCTCAGAGAGAATTCAATGGCTTTGAAAGAGACTTTTAATAAGAGGCCTGCTTGACTGCAGAAAAAATAACCAAACCTGTTTCCTTCATTCAGTTTTTACTTGCGAAGGCTTTCATTTCATCTCATCCATTTTCACACCAACAGATTGAGTCCCTGCTTTTGGGTCCTGCCGGGACCATGTATCATCTTTTATATTAAAGGAATTGTATATAGCATCTGTTTGCTAGCAAACTTATGAGAAGGACATAACCAGTAAGGGTCAGGATAGTAGGAAGCAAAACAGCAAATGAAAACAAATTTATGACAGGCTGGCACTGTAACAGGATGAAGCAGATGGGTTAAAAGATGTGCAAATAGAAATAAGCTGTGATGAGAAAATATGAATTAACATCCTTGCAAATAAACTCCATGATCAAAATAATAGCAACCTTGCCTTTCATATGACCTTTCTCTCCTCTGTCCACATTAAAAGGCCTTTGTTCTTTTTCTCTCCAGAGCAAAATTACCCTGGAGAAGTCTGAACCCAGTGAATGAGAAATGTCCCTGCCAGGCGTGGGTGAGTCTTTCAGCAGTGCCCTGACTGCAAGTCAGGATGCGGTGTGGGCGTACAGCATCCACCTCGGATGTGCCAGCTTCTACCATAAAGAAACGCAAGCCGAGAGCAAGGGAACTGTAATGCACTGCAGGGAGTCTGCCAGGTTGGATATGGGACTATTCCTCTCTTCATTTCCCCCCTAAATTTTGTCCTGATCAAGAGAACAAGATTAAAAGACACTGAAGAATCCTTATAATGGGGTATTGTACTCTGCTAAAAGTACTCCTGTGTAAGACACCCACAACCCTCAGATGCAAGGCAGTTTAACGAAGATGACAATAGTATGCTGAGTAGCTAGTTGAGTAATTCCTCCTTTTTATTGCTTGTTGATTGCTTTTTTAAGTCCTCTAGTGAAGAGGCTGAATAAAAGGACAATAGATTGTGAAAAATGAAAAAGCAGAGAGATCGTGATCTAGGAACAGTCACTGAACGAGAGGGGCAGATCTCTATGGTGAAAATTGTCACAGCTTCACTGAACTTCATGGTGGTATGACAGCATTACATAAGGAGTTGCCCAAACTATTGACCAAATGAGTGATAAAAACATTTAGTCCTTATTGGTAATAGAGTAATCTTATAGGAAAGTGCAAATCAGCACAATGGGGGGTGCAGATAAAATTAGTAAAGGTGAAAAATTTAAAATGTCTGATTTATTAAGATAATGATGATAACTATTCTTCTCTAAGGGAAGCATGTCTTGTGAGACAAAATATACTTAATCAAAATGTGAGCATCTTGAGTAAAAAGGTAAGACTACCTTTCTGTAGTACCAGCAGACTGAAAATTAACATGACATTAAAGTGAAGATGTTGCAAATGTCAGAGTGACAGAAGACTGTTGCAAAGGTATACACAAAAGTTAGTAAAATGCACAGAAAACAGGATGGATAGTTGTGGCTTTAGGTACTTTCATTTTAACTTGTTCCCTATCCTACATGATCACACACCGAGCAATAATATACAATTAGATAAAGGAGAAGCTCAAACATCTCATTCCAAGTCAATATGCTTTTGCTTACTTTTATAACTGTCCCAAATACTGTTCATCAGTCTGTTTTCAGTCAGATCTAAGTCAGTTTGAGTTGGAAGTGAAATGTAGTGAGATATAGAAATGTTTCTACAAATATTTAACTTTGGACTTGGGCAAATACTGAGTTTATTCTTCTAATTCTGAAATTCTGTTTTTAAACTATAGAGTACCTTCAGCTATGTCTCTTCTTCAGAATTGTATTCTGCTCATTTCTTGTGGTTTTGGCTTTCTAGAAGTTAAAAACAGGTGGTGCTTTTGACTATTTTATTTTCCTTAGTCAAGATATTTCTCAGAAGACGTCTCTTCAGTGTAATCCCTGGCTTGCACCCTGTCTTCCATCCCAAAAGCTAACACAGCAGGCCCAACACTCCTTCTACTTCTGGCCAGGGACTAAAAAGAAAAACAGTTTCTCTGAAACTAATGCCTTCTTGATTTATTCAAAGGACTTCCACGATCAGACAAATCTATTAAAATGAAATAAACTACATATGTCAGTATAACCTAAACCTTTTCTTCTCTTGCAAATTAAGACAGACTCCATTCAACACAGCTGTCCTTCACCGGAGAGCAAAGTACTTACAGACTCCTTGCAGTTTCTGCATCTCCCAGCATCTTCCTTTCAAAGGTCAGTTTAAATCAACTAAGACTTGATTTTTTTTTTCTAATCTGAACATTCTGAAATGTTTCAAAAGGTTACTGGGCTGTCATTTGGAAGATAACCCTTCATGCCTTTATAACCTCTTAAGTATTTGCCAGACTGTGCCTTACACATATAGTGTGCTGCTTTCCTGCTTATTTCTCTAAAGCCCAGTCTTAAAAAGCATGTGAATATTCTCAATTTTCTGGAAAGGCATAGCCTAGCATGTCCATCCTTATAAGAAATTCGTGTACTTACAAAAAAGCTACAGTTTAAGCCTACAGTCCTCTTATTTTTACTTCTGCAGGTCTCAGATTTAGACATATGTAACTTTAGCAGTTAGAAGCCAGCACATACTATTTTGCATTTACTAGCAACTATACATCAATACAAGAAATGGTGAAAATACTAAAACTCTTTCCAAGGTTTTTGCTATGTGCTACGCGTACTTGGAAATAAAACTATTCAACTTCTGTTGGCTTTGGAGGGACACTCAGGATAGCGGCTGAGGACACAACTGCACGGTGTCTTACATAGAATTCCTTTTCTTAGTATTTGAGCCAATTTTAGCGTTGAAGACAGTTAGTGATTAGCAATGGTCGTTAAGGGGACCTAAGGAATTCCTTTCAGCAAACATATTTGAAAACAAATCTCCTGGGCGAATATATACCACAGCTGACAAAGGTTGCTCTGCACAGACCAGAAAACATTGATCTTCTCAATCACAAATTCCACCTGATGACCTATGCTCAATTAACTATTAGAAATTTTGAGAAGTTGGATGTAGCCTATGGAGAAATGGTTCCTCTTTCCAAATAAGATTCCCATCTCCACCAATGGCTTGAATCCATTGACAATCACTCCAAAAGCCAAATGGCTGACATAGATTCTCTGCCGAAAACTCACAAAGAATTTTTGTCTGGATATTGAATCATATACACTAAGGAAAACTTTGACCTAGAAAATAGTTGTGGTGCAGTGAACTGAAAATAAAAAAGTTCTTCAAACTGTCCTCATCTTGCTGCAGCCTTAACTGGTAAGTGGTGCAAAGATCCTAAATAAGAGAGAGGGGAGGAAACAAAGTAGGAAACATGAAATATAAGTTTAGTTTTTTCGGAAAAAATATTGCTTTTAAAATCTCAGTCTAAGATCCAGAGTTCTATAAATACATCTCATACAGCAATAGATGAAACATGTATGTTTGAAAGATTAATTTGCACTCTTAATAGTATTTTCATTAGAAACAGCTCTATCCAAACTTTCCGGCTAAACACATTTGCATTTACAAAGCAAAGAGCTGGAAGAATTTCAGGAAGGTCAATGTGTCACAAGAAGTGGTAGAGATGATGCAGGCATCTTTTCCTCTGAAAGGAAAATAATGAATAAACTCCCTTCCTCAGTTCTGTGCTACAGCACTTTGAGCTTAAAGTCACCTTCAGCTTTCAATATGTGTAAACCAAGTCAAGAATAATTTGTAGATCCTAAGAATTGATGGCACTTTCTGTATGTGAAAGCATGAGAGTTATAGGATGAGAAGTAGCATGCAGAGTTACCTAGTTACTGATGAGGACTCAAAAAATATTTTGGAAAAGTCTGTGTAGATGTGCTCTGAAAAATATTTATAAATCTTTAAAGATACTCTCAGGGTAGTACAGTTTGATATAGCACCATTGGAAGGAATTAATAAAAGCAAATTAAAATTCCTGTAGACATTTAGAGTGCACGTGATCAACAGGCAAATGTCAAAGGGTGCTTAACAGGGCAATGTACCGAAAAGAATCCACGTCTAAGCCAGCAGCACATTGTAAACAAAAAGGGTGGTCAGGAGAACATGTAGCTACATTAACACATATTCTCTCCAAATTCACCAGCTCTTAATTTAGCCCAATTTTTCTTGACAGTATGAAAATTTTCCTTGCCTCAAGACAATCAAAACATTTAAGAAAAAGCCCTCTGTCTTTAACTGCTTCTTATTTTTTAATTATGTAATTCAATACATGTAAAAATCTATTAATTGCTAATTGTCTTCCAGTCTTGAATATCATTATGAGTGCAGTTGCCAGCTAGACTATAAAATTCAATGTAGTTTGTGAAAGCTATTATGTACTTTTATAATTTGTTTCCCTTTTGTGTTTTATATACTGCTAAAATTTGAAATTGTCGTTAAAAAGGTAAATTTTAAAGGATGACAGAGACATCCCTTGAAAGAGCCAGAGGGAATTAGTAATGTCATTTTAAAAATAGTAAAACCATCTACTAAATATAGTAAATCCAGCATCAGTTATCAAGTGTTCGATAACTTTTATCCTACTATAGTCACAAAGATTTTTTTGATCACTTTAAAACCAATTGAACAGCTGTTACTGTCAGACTTTTATCTTGAATTTAATATGCACTCAGTCCTAATCCAGCGCATTTTAGAGCAATACACAAACAAATGTCTTTTCTCCTTGTAACTAAGATTACCTTTTCATGTTATTCTATTTTTGATTGTCATATGGAGATCTGATACTGTGTAAAATCATAACATGAACCAAAATGATCAAAAAGAATTTATGATATCTGTCAGCTAGTTCTTATTTGATTCCCATCAAAAAGTAACTTATGCTTATTTTTCTTTATTTTCTCTCCCTGTTGATTAAACTGTAGACAAAGAAAAAATGAACTGGTGCAATAGATACTGTATTTTTTTTGTACGGGGGAAAGCGTTCCGACAAATGCAGCAGAAGTGCAGGAACAGAAACAGAAAGTAAATTATTGCACAGTCACTGTTTTAGCAAAGGACCTTCTCCTGTAGATGTCGAATTGATTTTCGAGCCAAAAAAGATTCGGCACAGATTTATCTAACGTTCCAGTGAGCAGATTCAGGAGGCATACCTCACGTCCTTGCAATTTGGTTTTCTGGAAATTTCTTCCTTCCGTGCTAAGGTATGTTGCTTTCTGTCCTTCTTCACAGGAAAGCAAAAATTGCTGAAAATAAAAGATTTCTGCTAATTTGTGTCACCAGGAAACAGAGACATCTTTCCTATATTAGACTTGCATATTTACGGTCCATAGCACAGCGCATAATGTTGTAAATTCTTAAGATCTTCTTAAACCATGAGATACGCTGATGTTAGTGAGTGGGTTTAAGGGGCATAATAGGAGTTTTGGACTTCATACTTCTCCCCTGCTTGTATGCAAGAATTCTTCAACATCCGTGGTGATAGTCCTTTATCCTAGAAAGAGTCTCATGCCAGGTAACAGTTTCTCTGTGCCTGGATTGTTCAGCAGAAGGGGGGAACTGATTTAGAAAAGGAAGTAATTTATAAGGGACAGTCGTATTTGTAAAAATAAGACAGCCTCCTGGTACCTGTGCTCTTCTTTAGTCAGGTGGAGTTGGCTACAAGAATGACAAGTGATTTTATGAGCTTCTGGCAACTCTGGGGACTGTGGAGACCTCATGAATCTGCAGGGTCTCAGAGAACCTTCTGACAACTGTTTTGCATTGGCCCAGAGGGTAAATGAATGAGGAAATTTCATGATGCAAGCCTGTGAGGACCTCCTTTCTCTTGGCTTTGTCTGTACTTTCTTCTCAGGGAAGAATGTTGATTATGCCCCTGATTTAGGGCAGAAGGCTTTGGCTTTCCAACAAGTGACTGAACATAACCTACAGTCTTAAAGATGGAACTGAACTGAAAAACTGCCAAGGAGTCAGAAGTGCACTTCCGAAACAGTCTGCTTCTTTATTTGCCATTTACTTTCTCTCCCCAAAAAGGCTGCTTTGTAATATGTTAATCTGTGTACGCATACCCTTCTGCTTCTTAGACTTTAGAAACATTAAACTACTAGGCCATGTTTTAGTAAAGTGTTATGTAAAAAGGAAAATATAAGCTCAAATGAAAAGTAAGACAAATCTAATTTAAAAGCACCAATAATAACTGCAGTTATGTCTGTGCACCAGTGAGAATTCAGGTGTAAAGTACTGCCCATAGCATCAGAGATATAGCTTTTGTGAGGGTGCAAATGGATGCTGATCATGCCAAAGACTGCCTTAAGTCAGCAGGATTTTTATACAAGCTATTTAACCACAAATATTTTTAAACTTAAAGTAAAACTTTTTAAATCTGCACTTAAAGATTAGCTTAGATAGTACTCTGTTAAGTACACATTTTGAAGGGTCCTGAATTTCAGAAAAGGATCTTTTAAGGTCTCTGTAGGGGTTCTGGTGCATCCTGATAGAATATAGTTTTGATATATTCAAAGCAAAATTTTCTACCCAACAAAAACCAATTGTTTCAGAGCATATTCTGGCAAAATGTTACCTTTCTAAACAAACCGATTATTAGTAACATTTTCATGAACAGAGTAACAAATAATATTAAGAAAATGTCTTTGCTGTCACACAGAAGGGATTCATTTGATGAATAAATTTTCTGTAAATGTATGTATTTTTTGTTCAGCTTTGGAAAGGGAACTTGTTCTGCCAAAGGGGAAATAAAAACCTATTTTTCTCTTTATGCTGATTAACCTACCACTTTTGAGAAGTTTTCCTCATTGGAAAATACTTCTAATGCTGTCCAAGGTCAAAATGAAATTGCAATTTGATGGGTGTTTGGTAGGCTGTGTGAAAGGAATCTGCAATCTCAGTTTGGTTCCCAGTCAACAAATGTCCCACACAGCTGTCATCAATTGGCATTCTCCTTGGCAGCCTCTGCAGAGAGGACAAAGGCTAATGTACATGGAAGCTGACCTATTTTCTGACTTCTATTAGTAGTTCTGCAGAACAGGCTTCTCAGTGTGAGGAGGTGAGTGCTGGTTCTTACTGCCGTTGCTGGGGCTGTAGGCTTTCTTTGGATAAATAAACCCAGTTTCCAGAGCTCCCAGTCTGGCATGTTTCATACGTGCTAAAACCCAGTCAAAAAGAAATATTCGTACAAATAGTAACTTGATGACACACTGTTTGAAACAAAGCATATTAGCATTCATGCTGAGAAGGCTGTATCTGTTAATTTTCTTTCCAGAAAGATATTTGTTAATTAAATGTTCCTGTCTCTTTTTTCAGTAATATTGTCAAGTAGATATGGACATCCTCTGCCAAATACAAATTCTCACTCTGTTATCCAGCTGTCTGTAATTTTGTAATCATGCTGATTTTCCAGGCAACATTTATTGAACTTGATAAGCATTGGGCAATGTCTTTGTAGGCTAACCCATACCTCCTACTACCCCATATGCCCATTCATTTTTTACATTCACTTTTCTCTAATTGACAAAGTTTTCAGTACCACTGATGAGCCTGTTCATAGAGAAAACAACGTATACTCCTTTCTGTTCCTAAATCAAACAGTTTTCTAGCTATGCTTCAATCAACAGCAAAATATTTATCACAGGGTAGGCTAGAAGAGAGAGTTGGGTTTTAAATACAGCTTGCAATCATGGTGTTACAGAATATTCATCCTCTAGCTTGTAAACAGAGCTAGCTTAATATCGAAAACAGTCGAATATGGAAACTAAGAGAAATTAAGTACAAAGCACAGTGATGTCATTTCTTCCCTGCGTACTTGTACTTTAAACTGTGTCACTATTGTTTTGCTTGTAACGAAAATCCTAAACGGAATACAAAACACTACTCATTCACCAAGCAGATGTTGATATCACAGCCTAGAAGTAAAAATTAATTCACTGAATGCAAAGGACTGTATTTGTTTTCTGTATTTCTATCTGTTTGAGCAATCTGAAGGACTTGCATTCATTGATAAAGAGACATATAAGGGGTAGTCGTTGTGCAAAAGAATGTTTCATGTTCCTTTCCAATCCAATTTTCTCACTTTAAATATACCTTCTGAACCGAAAAGAATTTGTTTCCATTTCCTTTTACAGAAGTTCATTTCCAACTTTGCAGCTTTAATTTTATAAAAACTTTTTTTGGCTTAAATCAGCTTCTGAATTGGACATATTCATTTTAATTTCATTCACCAAGCAGGCAAGTACAAAACCCTCCAAGTTTTTATTGAATGCTTTTTCTTCTGTTTATAACATAGTTGTACAGCTTTTAACATTCATGTATGCTTTGGGTCATCAAGACTGTTTTTCATTGCTCTAAATGTGCTTGTTTATTTACCCTTTCAATAGTTCGACATTTGATGTGTTGAATTTTCTCTATGGAAAAACATTAAAGGGAAATTACTCATAGTACATTGCTCTTGCATATTTTTCCCTCATAAAGAACATTTTCATACACAGCAGACCTCTTGATAAGGCAAAGTCCATTAAGTGCAGCATAGAGTTAGATCTTTTTAGCCCTTGTCATACCACATAGTAATATTCAAGGAGAGGGTAACTCATTACTGGCCACCCACACCAATCTCATAGATTTGTCTTTTAAGACTGTCTATTTGAGTGTCACATAAGCACATGTTTTTAACTTAAAATGAATCACCAGTCAGGACAACTTATCAAACCAGATGAAATAAGCTTGATAACATTTTCCAGCTGGAATGGATGGATAAAATATATGCCAAACCACAGCACGTGTGCTCTTTCCTCTTTGGTAAACATGGAAGTTTTATAACCATTTTATCAGGTTGCATGAAAAATTATGAAAACAAACAAACAAAAACCAAGCTATCCTTTATTGTGTGAATAGATATGAAACAACTGTGCTTCACCTAAGCATGAACAATCAATCCAAAGGATTTTATGTGTAACAGGTATAAGAACTTACATGTCACAATCTGTATGTTTGGTCATCTTTCCTATAATTTACCTATTAAGAAAGATGCCTAAAAGTCTCATTGAGAGTAACTGAGTACTTGCATTCATGCCCCCTATCTTTGTGTCTCGCTGTATCTCTTTTTCCTTGAAGCTAGGAGGTTATGGAGTGCTCCATGACAAGAGCAAGTTGTCATAACTATGGATGGACATCACAGAGCAGACTGAGAGAAAACTGAACAGGAAAAGGGATGACACCAACATTTTCAAAGAGCAAATTCCATGTACCTCATCTAGGTCTGTCGTTTGCCCTTCATACTTTGATCGCTTGAGGTTCCTTATTATGGTTTTCTCAAACTTTCCAGTTGCTTTACTTTCAATGGTTGCAACTTCAACAGCAAACTTTCATCACACCCATACTTCTGCTGCAAATACGGTTTTCAAGGAGAAAGACAGAGTCTAACCTTTGCTCTCCAAATGTGTGTTTTGCAGGCATGGTCAATGTAAAATGTTTTCCCATTGCAGAAGCGAAAGCCAGGACCCTCTGTCTTTCTATTACTTATGTACCACCTGAAGTATTCTTCTTCTTCCTGTTGCATTCACTACCTGCCATTTTCTTTTGATGACCAGAGTTGTCCACTATTTTAGAAACACAATCACTGTCATCTTTTTGCCAGTTTAACCTATATTTAAACTACCAGAGGCCTTGCCTACACAATGAGTTGCACAGCTTAATCTACAGCGTCATTTAAAATAATTTTACTCATGTCCATGTACCTGCAAGCCAGACACATATTCCTCCTGCCTATCTTTACAGTTCTTGCATGTGCTGAATCACTGTCTGGTGATGTTGCTCTCTCCCCCATGGTTGAAGAAGGTAATTAGTCATCTATCTAGGTCTTTGCACTAACTTGTAAAAGTAAGACAGGATGAATACAAACATCCCATTAGTTTGAGACCAGTTTATTTCTACTGAATATACATCAGCTGCTATAATTAATTTTGATCTTCTTACCCAGGGGTTCGTACCAACTTTGTACCAGATTTCTAAAAGCTGTTTTAAAAGATAAGGCACATTGCTGTAGCTTTAAAGACCAATAAAGCCAACCTAAAAATATTCATTAACACATTTCAGAAAAACAAAAATTAGGGAACAAAGAAAAAAACAACATTTCTGTCATTCTGTCACAACATATTTATTACATTCTAACACCAATGATTGCAGTATTATAATGAAACAAACCTGTTTGTAAGGTGCTGAAATATGTCCTTCCACACTGAAAGAGCAATACACAATTTTACAAAAGAGCCATCCTCTCATTTACAACATTATTCTCTTTCTCAATTGCAAGTAAAGTTACCTCAGTCATTTAAAGGTTTTGCTTTTAAGCAGATTCTCCTGCTGTAGTGTTGAAAAGGTTCAGGTTATAAAGTATTGATATTACCAGAGTTGAGATGGCAGGACTATACCAACTCGAAACCTAGACATTATTTCTAAATCACTGAATGGAGTTATCATACCTGCATGACTCAGCAGACCAGCTTAAGAGAACTAAATTTTATGAGAAGGAAACCATAAGATTTTTCAGCTCCTTGAGAATTCAAACAGTATTTCAACATCTTGTTACAAATAAGTAGAGCTTAGCATCATAACATCTAAGATTGAGGGTGATCCAACCCATTCAAAATAACAGTCCCTTGCCCAGTGACAGGTTGAATGTGGCATCATGATCTGAATGGCCTTTGGTTTGCATTAATAAAGCAGTACATATTTCAGGTTTAGGAGCAAAATATGCCACAGAAACATCCACATGGCTTATTGGAAACTGTATGAAGTAAGTATTACAGTGAAATAAAGGAGTTACCCATGCTGTTGGAAATTAGACACATTAATTTCCTGCAATTCGTAGTAATAACTTGCAGATACGCCACTCAGACTGCATTTCTGTCAAATCTCTTAAGTTCAGCAAGGCCGGATCTGGTTAGCAACAGGATCAGAAATCTCAAAGGGGTGTCATGCTTACAGCATGAAGCAATGCTGACAAGTCAGTCAATGACTCCTTTCCCTTTGAATCTACAATGACACAAGGTCTCTCAGTGTGTAATGTGTCATCATGCTGAGTTGGTAACATCTGAAGGGGAGAGATTTTAATTTAAATAAGTAGATTCTTCTTTCTTGGCTCAGTTTCAACAGGTCATAATATTTATCTTCACATCCTGCCCTCTGAAGAATTCCTATCAAGTGCTAAAGCGCAATATGAAGTGATTGCTGTACTTCACCCCAGAGGTGGCCTGAACATCTGCAGGCACTCTGCATTTGGTAAATTACCTATGTTTTTACAAAAGTGGACCAAATGACAAGACAAAACTGCATACTCTTTGACTGATACAATTTTAAACTTACTCTGGCCACGAACCTTTGCTAATAAATTAGTTACCAAGCACAATGTTCCTTCAGGCACTTAAATCTCATTGCATAGTTCAGCTTAATTTTTTTCTCCACTGCCACCTTAGCAAAATCTGTTTGGTATTGATACTACCTATACTGTACTATCATCTACCTTTGATAACCCAATTCCTTAAAAAATATGGCTGCTCTGTGAACCACAGCATCTCCTTTTCTGAAGATAAATGTAAATCACAAGGTTTTTGGTGGGCAGGCCATAAACTCAAAACATGAAATCGTGCTTTTACATCTCCATATCAGGAAAGGTTAACTATATCCTGCAGAACTGAAACAGGTTATTTTCTAAAAAGAATGATTTTGCTTCATTAAGAAAGAAGCAGAGTACACCATAAAGGAAAGAGTAAGTATATGAAGCACCAGAACTGGTACATAGTTTTCTTTTTCTCCTTCACAGAATTTATACTTCATGCTGAGGCTGATATCACCAACACTCACTACCCTTCACATGCTTAGGATGAGTAGACATACCTGTCTATATGGCAAAGACGAGAAGTGTGTGAGTGTGTACCACAGAGAGAGAATGTGTGTGTGCAAACGCATGCACACATGTGTGAGTGCCTACATGTGCTTCGCATACACAGATGCTGCGTATGTAGCTGGCTAGCTGGGAATCTGTAATTTTCAAAGAATCTGATAAAAAAGGAAGATGCACAAAATGGATATTAGGTTTAGTACAGGAGAAGTAATTTCTGAACAGTCGAGAATCTTAACCTTAGAAAAGACATAATTTTTGTCTCAGGTAGAAATGAAAGATGACAAGATTGCTAAATGCTGAAGACCAACCTAGTCACGTTGGATTGGTGACACAGGGCATGCTGGATTGCTGATAAACAGGCACAGGCAGACATTGAACAGTCACACACCAAAGATGGAAGCCACGCTTATGGGACAGTAGATTCTACCCATGGTTGCAAATTATGTCTTTGAACAACCCAGATGGTGCTGGGCTACAAAGAATTAACATGATTCTTGCCTTTATAAAGAGAGAATGTTTATAATGTTTCATATTTCAAGAGCATGTCAGTAGAGAGGCTACATTGCAGCCACTTCTGGCACAGATATGAGTCCAGTTGGAATATGGACAGTTGGATGTCCACATTGCTGTGGTTTAACTCTGGTAGACACTTAAGCCACACATAGCCACTCAATTGCTCCCTTCCCAGAGGGATAGGGGAGGGAATCAGAAGGGTAAAAGTGAGAAAACTGGTAGGTTAATATAAAACCAATTTGACAGGTAAAGTAAAAGCTGCACATGCAAGCAAAGCAAAATAAGGAAATCAGAGATCATTTCCCATTGACAGACAGGTGTTCAGCCATCTCTAGGAAAGCAGGACTTGGATGTATCAGAGGTTTTTCACATAGCATCTGAAATTACTCCAGAAGCCTGGGTGAGAGTAACTGAGATTACTAGATTACATTATGGTTGCTGGAGACCTAGCATGTTAAAGCACCTATACTTAGACAGGCAGTACCATTTGACACTCTATAAAGTGCCTTAGTCATCTGCACAGTGTGGGCAGATATTACACTGGAGATATGTGGAACTAGAAGTGGCACTGGCTACAGTTTGGACTAAACTAACTGCCAAGTCAGTACAATAAATGTAAGGGGAACAATTCTGTTGCTAAACCATTAGGGGAAGAATTCAATTCAGTGTCAAGACAGTATCAGTGTGTAGGCAGATACTGCCATGGCAAATGTCAGAGTTTCTGTGATTGTCACTGCGATCTAGCCAAGGCAGTCAGTGGAACCTAGGAGGAAATTCAGCATAGACACTCAGTGGCTAGTCCACTAACAGCTCTCTAGGCTACATCATCTCTGTAATTCAAAACCCTCCTGGACTCGTTCCTGTGCAACCTAGTTTAGGTGATCCTGCTCTGGCAGGAGTTGGACTGGATGATCTTTCGAGGTCCCTTCCAACTCCTAATATTCTGTGATTCTGTGATTATCTATCACTGATCTTCATTTTCCTTAATGGGAGCTTAGGCACTTATGGCATCAGTGGTACACTTAAGGGTAGACCCTTAGATTTAAGTGTCTTATTTTTGAACTGAATCATGCCCCAGGATCTCCATGTAGATGCTTAAGTATAGCTATTTACAATGCCCCTTCACTTCTCATATGGGTTCTAGCTGCCAGGCTGGATAGACTCAGTTGTGCTATAGGTCCTGTGTCATATCTCACAACAATGGACAACTTAAACAGCACAAGGCTCCTGGTTTTAGGTAGCTGAACCAAATCTAGATGTTTCTTTTAAGGTGGCCTGAATCAGCTGATGCTTGAAACCCAGGAGTATGACATTTGTATCTTCTTAGAAGTCTTTCAGCCTCAAAAGGATGAAAGAAATTCCAGAATAATGCTTCCTGCAGAATTTACAAGTTCATTCAGGACACAGTGATTCACAAAGTTTATTTGATTTCAATAAAATTCTGGCTGGAACCAGATCAAATTCAGACAAAATTCCTCTTGATTTTCTGCCAGCAGGCTCCACTTCCAGGGTCTGTCATGCACTCCCACAGTGCAGGCTGCGGAACCTTCCCATTTCACTGAAAGCGTTGATATCATTTGCTGTCATAAAAAACTGAAGCTGCAACCCAGCTTCAAAATATGGAAACTGTTCAGGAAACACAGTGACCTTTCTCCATGCATTTCTCAGCACCTTGTAGGAATGCGACCCAATAACAGACAAAGTGAGTTTGAGTTCTGCTATTTCCTGTCCATCTTGGGTTACCATCATAAGAGAAACGAAAGATCGACAAACCTGTCTGCAAAAACAGGCTGGAAATAGGCATTCTCAAGGGATTTCTAACATCTTTGGTTTCCCGTCAGGCTGGAAATACCACAAAAGCAACCTTCCGGTGGTGTTTGTATTTCAGCACATCTGTTTTTATGGCCCACTGGAACCAGGAAGGTTAGAGCACATAAAAATGAAAAATCACCTCAAGAAAGTTAACCAAAGCATCAGAGATCAAATGCAAGTTTTAAGATTTCGTTCCATTGTTATTTCAGCCTATGTACTAACCCACCCCTAGGTATTGGGACTATTGATTGAAACCTATGTTAAACAAATATGTAATGGCATAGTACAGAATTGAGGGTCTTAAAAAAAAATCAAATGCTATTTTTCACTAATGTTTGGTAGGTCGTCATCATCTTATATTTATAGATGGCAGAAGTAAATCAGAAATAATGGATGGTGCTCCCAAATCAGTGATAGGATCAGCAGCAGTGAGGATATCGAAACACAGAGATTTCACTTCTACTACCTTCCTAATCCTGAATTATATTCTTTTTTCTATCAACCATTATTTGACTTCTCTTCCATCATATTCTCTTTCCTCTTTATTTCCTACTCACACTTTTTAGTGGGAAAATGCTTACTGAAGATTGTAATATAAATAAGACTGTGGAAAGGAACAAAAATCAATTAGGGTAATCTTACACTCTTACGAGTTGCCTAGGGTAAGAAAATAATTTACAAATATCTCAAAGGGTTTAATAGAGCTCTCCATTGGTACAGAGATGTAGGAAGTTTAACCACCTATATAGGTATTTATTGTTTTCTAATTGATATCTCTGTTTAGAAAATTCTGGATTTCCAGATTTTCAACTACTTGCAGGAATCGCTACAGTATGAAGCACAGTAATTTGTAGTAATGGATGTAGGAAAGGGCCTCAGAGAAGAAAACATGAAAGGAGCAAAGTTTCTCTAGTAAATTTTCGGGATTTGTAATGGTACCTACATTTTCTAAATAAAGAATTTTGTTGCATTTTTCAGTCACTTTTCTCACCTTTGGAGAAAGACTTTACAGAGCAGAGGATCCAAAACCATTGATAATTTCTCTTTAGGTCCACTGTCAAGTAGTTCTAAGACATGATCAACAACCGTTTAAGACACTACAGTGTTTAAATTTGTTCTTCTCCTCCCATAGCCAAGAAGCTGAAAGCTATACACCAAGTCAACTCTCCTTCTGTTTTCCTTTGGATGAAAGAGAATAATCCACAAAAATGGTGATACTTTCTTTTAAAAATAAAAAAGTAAGTATTCGAAAATGCCAGCACTGTTTTCTGTCCAGTTAGCTCTAGCTTTGCAAAAAGCTGTAAGGAAAGTTGCTTCTTCCCTGTGATGACTAAATATACCCATTTTGATGACCAGTGTTGTTTGCAGACTGTTAATTGTGTTTATGTCTAATCAGAAAATAATCTAACTGCATACACTTAACGAGGTAATTTTTTTCAGTGGAGTGGTTTTTAAATATAAACTGTGTTAGCTTTATGGTTATTTTTGCCACTTATTTTCAGAATAACTTACCACATCACTGACACAGGTCTTTCTACATGGAAATGCAAACACCTAAGCTTGTGTTTTGCCTGTACATCACATATAATGTGCCTGCCTGGCACCCAGACCCGAATCTCTGTCAAGCAGGAAGATTCACCGAGGCTACAGTCATGAAGCAGGAAATTTTCTAGTGCCAGGATAAAATGCCTTCTTGGCATGCACAACAAATTCCAGTACCTCACCTGAACTACTTTCACTCAACACAGATTTTACAAGACACTGAAATATCAACTTGATAATGTAAAATGGTAACATTTGTGTTAAATTTGTCAAAAATGGTAAACTTTCTGTTAATAGAAAGACTTACAAGCACAGATGTTTAAATTTTGTACAACACTAAATGTCTAAGCCATTATTTGTATCTTGCCCTCTTTCTCCAGCTTCCTCCCTTCCTTTCCTTCCTTATTCTCCCTCATAATTAGAAAGGTAATGGATGGAAAAAATTAAAGCAACAACATTCATGGAATGATTCATTTGCCATTGAAGACACAAGGGAACCATAATCATACCTTCCCAATTACCAAAGTTTCAGCAAGTTTTTTAAGAGATTAGCACAGATATTAAGTGATCTTAATGTTTCCTTCATTAAATATTCTGGGTAAAAATTCACAGAATTCCTACTATTGCAGGTGGTGAATGATTTCTAGCTCCCTATGGAAGAGGAGTGTTACAGCAATAGAATAATAGAAGAATGAAGCAATATTTAATCTCTTACTTAAAAATTGAAAAATACTATCTGTTTACACACACATCTTCCTCACCTGTAACTCTCTTTCTTGTTACGGATCTTGAAAAGGGTGGTTGTAGTGCAGCGTGCTAAGGTAATACTGAGGTTCTTCACCAGAACTGTCAATTTTCTGATATGGAGAAAGGTTTAGAGCCAAGATTGCCATATTTACAATAGTCACTGGTTTCCTGTTAATTAACGGTGTTATTTTAATGTTTCTGTTTTGAAGTGCATTGATTTAGAGATAAACCTGCAGATGCTAAACAAAATTAAAAGAACTATTTTAAAACAACTCCTGTTCTTTCTTCACAAATGTTTTGGTGTCCCATACTCAGAAATGGTTGGTTTGTGTGGAAGACATCCAGTGCAAGGTTCTCTCCTCTCTTTCCTCCTATCCAGTGTAAGTACAGAAAGACAGGCTGGATATACCATCACTGGGCTGTATCTCCACCTCATCTTACCCATTGATGGAACATAATTCATCTTTAGGCAGAGAAAAATCTTTTTTAGATTTGGTTTTATACCAGTTTTTCTGAAGTCCATATTTAGGAACTGAAATTAGTGCAGCTGAAGCTGGACCTACTAGCAGCCCGCTATAGAATTCCGTGTATTGGGAAGAGGCAGACAAGTGCTGAGGAGCTGATTTTTCCCAAGAACACACTGCATACTTTCTGCTTGAATGCGTAAAGATAACTTTTTACTAGATTTACTCGACATGCAGGAGCTAAAAGATCTTCATTTTATATGGCGGATCTGCTGGATGGATGTCCTTTATGAGACAGTCTCTGGTTTGGTATTTGTTACTGAAACCGTTTCAACAGATGTACTGACTTTCTAGACATGTTACAAACTGTTTCTATTATCACAGAATTTTCTGAAAGAGAGAAGAAATGGGATTGAAGAATCCATATTCATGAGATTTGACTCCTTTGGAAAAAAAATCTCGTCTAGTAATCCCCACATCTGTCACACTCTTCCTCAGAAACATGAGTGCAGAGCAGGCCTAAAGAAGCTGAAAAGCCAGTGTTTTAAATAGAAACTACTAAACTGGCATAAGAAGGTCTTGCAATTTGTGTGCTGTTACAAGGCAAGTAGCAAGACAAGCCTTTGTTTTTTTGACAAGAATGTCAGTCAAAAAACAACTTCACTCTCATGCATAGTATTTCAGTGTAAATTTGCAACTTTAAAATTCTGCATAGCACTTACATAGGCTATTCACTCAGCCTCCATTCATTCAGGTTTTAAGAAGCAGGAGGCTAAAATCTGCCTAGAGCAGAAAGTAAGTGCAATTGTTTGAATACATCCCTGAAGCACTTCAGGAGTCGACATAATCTACTTGGTCAGGACTTGTTCTTCATAAAATACTAATGCAGAAAAATTGTAAGGTTTCAGAGAAGTTGGATGGTGCAAGTTTCTCAGCTCCAGGCTGAAATTTCCAGCTAAATCCAGACTGATGCATGACAACCACACTGTTCGTCTTTGTTAACTGGATTGAAAAAAGTAATGGCTTTAATGAATGCATATGTGCCTAGTATATCTCTTAAAAAAATCTACAGATTTTGAGAATTTTATGATCTGCTTTTATAGATTCTAAAGCAACTTAAAGAAGGTTACATTCCTATAGAAGTTGGCATCTAGAAATTATTTGTCTAAGCCTGAAGTAGTTGTCAGGGCTGTCCTTCTAGACATGAGAGAAAACATTTCAGAGGGTTATTGATTTCACCTTGGTATGACATGGATTAATTAAGCACTGACTACAAAGGATGTCTAGATTGTGGATGGAAATGACTACCCATTGGGTATTCCAGGGTAGGTGAATTAAATCCCATTCTAAAAAACATAATAATTTCTTAAATTTTACCTAGAATGTGAAATTCCTAATTCTAAACCCAGGCAAACAGAAATACCTGAAAAATAATAACTTTTCTTCCAAGTTTCTGTGAAGTATTGTATCATTCCTTTCTCTTATAAGGATAATATTATTGAAATCACTGTATCTACTGTCTGTCACATTCAGCTCTGGCTCATCTTTATTAGTAATTAAAAAAATATTACCTTTTATATGAAGGTTTACTGTCTGGTAATTCAACCAAAATGAACAGGATACAGAAAGTAATTTTCCTTATGCTAGTGCAATTCTCTTTGCTTATAATCTAATGTCAAAGAACATTATTAAATATTTTAATATACATGTTCACCAGTGTACAAAACATCTTCTTATTATTATCGGGGGAAAAATATAGAAACAACCTCACCAGGGGTAAGCAATTCCCAGAATGGTAAGTTTTAAGTACATTTATTCTCTGATATGAATACATATTCAGTAGAACAGAAAGCTTATTCATTGCAAACAGGTGGAATTTTTCTGGATGGGTAAGTCTGTACTCAGTTAAAAATGTTTTCCATTTTGATTTACATAAATATATGATGCAAAGTGGAAAGAATGAGTAGCACATCAATACACTGAGGCTGTTGACCCATAGTATAAAAACACAGACTTCCTCCTCTGAATACCCACAATACCCATTATATCTTCCAAACTCAGTTAAAGAATAGACCTTTGATCATTTAAAAAGGCAGCCCCAGATATTCTCCATCAAGGCATAGACCGCAAGAATGTGGCCTTGTCTGAGGTCCCATCCCGAAGGATTTGTGTGCGTCATCCTTGACACACAGCATGAATGAAACGGCACGATGATAGGAAGATGATTCTGGCTGTAGACCCTAATATTGATTAGTCAGTCTGGGATGGCATGTTAAGGAGTTATGTTTCCACTGGTTCTCAAACAAACTTTGATCTCCCACAGCAACATATCATGACATGTTCATATCTTTTGTAACCTGGCTATTAGTGACACCATCTCTCTTTCTACAAGTCCCTGTGACAGTTTGTTATAGCTGCAGATGTTAAGCTAAATGTCAACAGAATTAAGTATTTAGTCCGCTGGTTCATTTTCTCAGGAGAAAACCCACTGCACTGCACGATTAGATGGGGTAATGAAGCTTCCCTTCTGATAGCTTCCCTTCTCAGAGAACAGATTGAAAATGGAAACACGTCTGACCAATATGAAATTTAACCTGAAATATAAATAATAAGCATCTTCTAAATGTAAAATTATAGTTCAATATTTTTGTGTCAAAGTTAGTAGAGTCCCATTTGCCACCAATAGAATTTCGTTGCATTGTATCAATTAGGGTAAAAATCTTGACCAACCTTCACAATAATCTTTTTAACAACTTGGGCAATCAAAAGTTCTACATAATACTATTTAGTTCATTTAATCTGTTGCTACAAACGTCTAACTTTCAGAAGAAAATGCCACCTCAAATGAGGATATAAGAATGCACCATTTATCAGAAGTTCTATCAAAATATTGATATCTTTAAACCTTATTTGTTTTTAATTGAGAAATTCAGTGACACTTTTATCAGGAACACTTGTTTTGACAGATCAGGGTCTTTCAGACACCAAGACTTCTTGAAGATGCCTCAGCTGACCAAATAGTCAGTGAAGCAATAAAACATAGTCCTTTAACAACCCTTTTCCATACTGTCAGTAAAGACTCATTTGAGTTTTCTCCTACTCATACCTTTTATAAACAGTAATTATAATTAGATATTCAATCTTTTCTGATCTTTTCTCAAACAACATGAAAAGAGAGAGCTGTTTCCTATTACTGGCTTCCATATCATATGTGTGGCAAAGTATTCATGGTTTTTATTTCCAGTCATGATAGTCTACCATTTTCCAGTTCCCTTAGGTCTACTTACATCACATACAACGTGGTTACAGTTTTGTTATTTGGTTAACATCTTTGGTTGGCTTCTTTCCAGAAATGACATAAATTAACAAATGATAATACAAGGTGACATGGTTTAGGGCTGGACCGGTCACTAAATCCTGGACAGACGCTCTCTGTTAACCTCTCTCCCCTCTCCAGAAGGCAAGGGAAAAGAGAATAAGGCAGAGAGACTTTACGGGTTGGAAAATAAATCTAACAGATTTAATAAAACAATAATACTGATACTACAGGATAATAATGTAAACAGGAAAATAATATGTACAAATATATATACAAAACCAATATCAAATCCTCCCCTGCCCTCCCCCCAATGACGAATACTTCACCAGGGGCTCTGGGAGCAGGGCACTGGAAAAGTCCTAGACCGGACCCAGCAGCAGTGGGAGCTGATGCAGGAACACACGAATTAGGATCAGAGGCAGACGAACCAGCAGGGTCTGCTCAGACCTCAGCCACTGCAGGACCAAGATGGACGGAAGGGTCCAAGATGGAAGAAGGGTCGAGACCCTCGTGATCCCTCAGCTTTATACCAAGTATGACATATGTGGGATGGAATATCTTGTTGGTCAGTTTTGGGTCCACTTTCTCCCCCGCAGGCACAGACATGGCACCCACAGTGAGACAATTGGCCTTCAACATTATCAGTTCACACTGTCTGGGAAAAACATGCTGCTAGTTTTCAGCAAGTTCAGCCACTCAAAAGAGACTGAGCTGAAAAGTAAAATCACTAAATAGAAAATTAGTTCTATTAAGCTCCAACCAGTACACAAGGCCAGCTGTGTGGCTCTGTCTTATTTTCTTTAAATAAATGCTTTTAAAATTGTATATAATTTAGCTGAATCTTATATAAGAATTTTGATTAAATCTATACAGTTAAGTATGCTACCAGTGTTTTTCTGACCCCATTCTCCTTTTTAATGATAACAAGTAACTACATTTTCATGCAATATTTTCCACTAATAACACAAAAGATCCAGGGTTTTTTAAAAATAATCCATTAAATAATCATAAGGCAACACAGTTGCTTAAAAAAAAAAGTTAAAACAGTTAACAAGGATGTCTTTTGCACTGTTCCTTTTCTGCAGAGTTAATAAAAGCAGACAGTAAAAGATTTACATTTAATTTACATTTAATTTTAATTACATTTAAAATGTAATGCAGTTCAAACATGCCTGTAGTTCTGTAGAGGAGCTACGTTATTCTCAGGGCAACGAATAACTAAAAAAAAATGTGCTTAAATTTATGAAAGTGCATAAGATTTTTTTAATGGAGAAAAGCTACCAAGTCTTTATTTAACATTACGGATAAAATGGTCTTTCACCAGCTCCCAGATCCCAGATTAGAGTCTCCTGAATTTAACTGGTGTGTGGTGGATAAAGCTCATTAGCTCAACAGAATTATAAACACTTCAGTTTATTCCTTGCTGAATTATAAGTACATCTTTCACCCCATGATGTGCTTTCAGAGTCTGTGTCTTGGAGATCCCCTTTTAACTGAGCTGTATTTTGACTGAAATAATTTCAAGCCATTAGCATGTGACTGAGTGAAAAATCAAGTGGCTCTCAAATTTTTCTAAGTATAGTAGCTTCAAACACTTGTAAAAGATGTTGCATTAAATGGTGCTGTCAAATTAATTACAGAAACCAATACTGAGTAGTCTCCATCTTTACATTCCACATTCCCCCTTCTCTCTTTCAAGTCTTATAAAAGCTCTCATTAAGTATCTTTTTCTAAGACAACACAGGACATGAGATGCCAATTTTAGTTAAATTAGGCTTCAGAGACTTCATGCTCTCTTCTTATATTTAATAGGTTCATAAATCCTGACACAGCATGATACTGTATTCAACATTAAACTAATTTACGTTATAAAGAAACTTCTATTTTTAAGTATTTTTTAGCACAGTAAGTGAAATCTTAGTTCCACACTTTGCAAACTTCTTTTATCTATATTAAAATTGATTACCACTTATAAAATCCATAATTCTGTGTTAGGTTATGTGATAAGATATTCATCTCCACACAGACACAAGGGCACAGAGGTACAACAGTGGCATGGGATCACCAATAACTCCACCAGGGACACGAGCTCAGTCCTTCCTAGGGAAGTCCCGGGGGATCCATGGTCTAGGGTAAAATCCATCATGATGAGCAAAGTCAAGAGAGTTTCTGGGTCAGCTCACTGCCTACTGCCCCATATACCCACATATGGGACTCGTTGTAGGTGCAGAAGAGAATCTTGGGATTGTACAAGGCTTATTATGGGATGTTTGGAGGAAGAACCAAGGGTAGTGAAAGGGAGGGATCAAGGTGGTTTGTGGAGGAACAAGCATGGGAAATAGATGAGGGCCTAAAAGAGGACCGTCACATGTAAAGAGTGGCCGATCAGGACATTTGTCTGGCCATGTGTTTGTACAGACATGTGCCTGATCAGTGCAGCCTGTATTGTCTTCTTATTAAACTCCATTTTGATTTTCCTGGGTAGAGGGACTCTCCATTCTGCATCCATACATGAGATTTGGAAGACAACTACTAAAGCAGACTTAAGTCTGTGCTGGATACTGGAGAGATCAAAAGGCCTGAGATCTGGTTAATGGAGGGACCAAGAGGTCCAAGCCAACTGAGGGTATCCTGCGTCCGGGTGGGTTGGTTGAGAGACCCACTCATTTGCTTGAGTGTGTCTGTGCCTTATGCAACTGGGATGGGAGGATCCCAGGGCCAGGCCCTAGGTCAACCAAGTTTGAGGCCAATTATGAGACACAATGGTGCATTGATGCGTATGGTGTGTGTTGGTGCGTAAGGATAGACCTAGGGACATGGTGCTGTGACAGCCTCACTTACTGAGTAAGGCTCACACTGCATTCTGAAATATCACAAATGCCATACACATGTCATTTGGAGAGTCTTAAAAATATAATATCTTGTCTTTACCTACTGCAGAGAGGCTGGACTAGATGACCTTTAAAGATGACCTTTAAAGGTCTCTTCCAACCCAGCACAATCTATAATTCGATGACTGTGAACTTAAAAGAAAGAAATTTTTCGCTGATAAAGACAATATTCGGCTTTGTCACCAAGTGAAGCCAATTTTTTAGTTGGGTGTTTCAGTCTTATCTATTTTATTTTAAAACTTTTCTGTTTAGCTGGATGTAATTCGCAAAAGGTGAGGAAGGAAAGTGAGAATTGTCCATCATTTGAAATCGCTAAATTAAGATCAGACATTTTCTTGAAATATATGCCTCAATTCAAATACAAATTTTTAGAAAGAACAGATTGTGAAATTATATAATTTGGTTGCATATATTCATTCCTCACTTCTGGCTGTGGTAGCTCTATAATGCTTACTGTATAATCCTACTTCTGCAATTGAAAATCTACATGTAGGTTTTGTGAAACCATAAATTTCTGCATGTTAATCCTTATTTGTTCCCAATTTGTTTAACTATTCATATATTTCACATAGGAAAGATATCATAAATTTTCTCTGGGCAGCCTTATAAAATATATTACCAAATGTCCCATTAAAATTAATTGCATGCTTTACTGTTTACAGGATGAATACATCACATTTATACATGCTGTCACGCTGTATAATAACCTTGTCAAATTTTTCAATGTGTTCTTATGTATTAAGTGAACTGACCTTGTATAGTCTGCATTTCCAGGCACCCTGAAATGCCCTATAAACAAAGATATTAAAAGGAGAAAGGGACGTGCCTTGTTTTTCCTGTAATTGAGAAAAGTTCTGCACGTCCATAGATAATGTCAGAAGTTGTGACTGACATTAGGCAGAGCTGACTACATGGTACTGTGAATCCACTGCACTTTCAAGGCCTAGAAAACAAAGGGATACATTTTAATGCTTGAGATTCGTGTGGTAATAATTAAATTATCTGGTATTTGTGTAGCAAGTTGAAACCCATATGATAATAGTAATAATAAGCAACCCTGTATGTGTTTTCAAATATGACTCATTTATCACACTGAAATGCCTAAATTCGTGCTAGATATGAAAACAGGTATCAATAAATATGAAATAGGCATCTTCTATTGCAGTAAGTGCTTCTCTGACAACTCTGTTACATTATCCGTCACTTTTGGAAAATGCTGGATTTGTAGCTACAGTAGAAATGGGAATAAAGGCATAGGTTACACAAAAAATTAACATATGGAAATATTGTTTCTTTGGCCTGTCAAATTATGCTTTCTGGCACTATTATAGCACATGGAATGAAATTTTCTGCTGTTGTCTGTTGCATTTTCTGAATTGAAATTTGACACAAGCTACCCTGATTCCTGCTTTCATTGCAGCCCTTTTGGATT
This sequence comes from Mesitornis unicolor, assembly GCF_000695765.1. Classification (NCBI taxonomy): domain Eukaryota; kingdom Metazoa; phylum Chordata; class Aves; order Mesitornithiformes; family Mesitornithidae; genus Mesitornis; species Mesitornis unicolor. Next base: position 4,597 of record NW_010205231.1, on the reverse strand, counting down.
TGACTCATCACCTGCAAGGACCACAAAAACATCAAGACCTGGTGTGACTGCCAACACTAGGAACATGTTCATGTGACAATACATCTTTTTGTCTGCTCAAAAGTTAGTTTGTATAATGCAGATATTGAAATGAACTTTCTCCAGTTGTGGATTCAGTCACAATAAATGAACAATCAGCTAACAAGAATGTTAGCTTGATCATTTTCACAGGTTTAAATACTAAAAGGTTCCTTCTTTAGAAATTATTTCTCCATTCTCCATATCCTTTCTTCCTGAGACCTGTGGGATAGCTGCTATGTTCCTAATCACCTGCTCACAGTTAAATCCTTCCCCCTGGAAGTTTACTGAATTGTTTTATTGGAATTCAGCCATTTAATGAAATAACACCTTTCTAGCTTCAGCTAGTTGGTCAGATTACATGTACAAAAACACATATTATGATATGCTAATCATTTCCTTGTAAGAAAAGCTGAAAATGAAAGGCAATTCCAGCCAGTGGAATATGCACTCAGAATCAAGAATTAGATTTTTAAAGTGCTGTAAATAGTCAATCCCAGTTCCTGAAAGACTAGTGGAGAATATTTATATATTAACGTAGCAGTACAGGATAATCCATCTGAAAGAAATCTCCTCAATTTATATCAGAGACAATAAAGATTTCACTCAGGCTTGCAACTAAAAGAACTGAGCCTTTCCCATACAGCCCTGCTTAGGGATGCACTATTTTCTCATCTTCCAAGGTTCCTCCTGGATTTGATGCAGAAGTAGAAAATTAAAATCCTACATTTTTGAAGCCCTAGAGAGATTCATTCTTCAATGAATGTGATTATTGAATGCTTACACTCTCTTTTACTCATCCCACTTGTTCAAACCAAACTTCATGTTAGAAGGGTGGTACGCACTCAAGATGCTTTAGTGGGAAACTTAGGTTTTAGGTTTAACTTCTGCCTACTGATATGCTGTAGACAGGAAACATGACATAGGGGATATGTCAGACAAGGGACAAATCTGAATTTTATGTTGGATCCAGTTTATTGCTCACCTGTTATTGGAGCAGGTTTGTTCTCCTATTGCTGGTGATCTTACCATCATGTCATTCAGAGCTCCATTTCTGTCCATGTTGGGGATGTTCCTGTTAGTGGTTTCCATACTGCAAACCTATTTGTCACTGATGTTCACAGATTCTTTCCATGGCCTATGGATCTTGATCTTCTGTGAAAAGCAATAAAGGAATAAATATAATTCACCTCACACTGGTCACACAACACCACAAGAAACTTTCCCAACACTGTAGGGATACAATGTACATCATCCAGTCATGAAAAGTAGCAGGAAATAAGCCAAAGAGTTACAGTTCTTTCGGTTGGCATAAATGAAAACAGAAGGAGAATCATTGGGAGCATAAAAGGCTATTTTTGTTTGATTGTTTCCCTTTTAGTTTTTCTGTTTAATCTTCAGCACCAAGCATGCAAAACACAGCAGGAAACCTTTAGGAGGAAAAAAAAAAAAAGTCATCTGCTGAAATTCAGCAAGGATTTATTTGGTTTCTACATCTTCCTTATTAAGTGTGGAATTATTAAAACCATCTCCCTGTGCATCTCCTATTTTGGAGGGAAACATTTTGAGACTCATGAAACTGCCATTTCAAGAAGTCAGATTGTAGATTTCTCTGATTATTCTAGATTTCTCTGATTATTCTAGATGTATTTGCTAAAATGCTAATTACCAATACATTGATTACAATACTTCTGCAGCCAATGTTTGTTAAGATGTTGTCTATAATGAATGCAATGCATTTCATCAGTCCTCAAAGTAACAAAACAAAACATTATCAAATTACAAGGAAAATCAAACAGAAGTATTGCACCTATTTTCCTTCATTTGGGCTGAATGTTTTTGAAGTGGGACATATTTCCTTGCAGATATTTCATAAAGTCTTGCAAGGTAAATGCAAAGATTTTGTACCAGATGAGACCAACATTCCTCACATTAGCATAAAAGTGAATGAGGTGTTTGCAGATAGACTTCTCTGCATAGTGTGCCAGAGGTGTTAGCCTCTGTGTTTTGTTTGATCCACCTATCTACCACACTTCCCATTATTGCAGAATCTCATATGTACTTAATTTGAAACTGTATAATTTATTTCAAAAGAAATATGGCAAACAAAATATCTTATTATCATAAATAACTCTTGAAATAGTGTTTTTCAAACAGCCCAAGATAACGTGTACAAGATGGGAGTTTTTTTATTTCACTGTACAGGATTATTTTCCTTCACAGATATGATAGATATCCAATTGTAGTGTTTCAGAATAGCATTTAAGCTTACTTATCTAAATAGATACATATTTGCATACTCTCACATGTCCATTTTGTGTTTTTCTTCAGGGACAGTTTCTTAATGGACAAATTCTTGTTCATCAAGGACTGTTTCCGAAGAGGCAGTGACTTCCAGAATCATAGAAGTGTTGGCTGGAATGGACTTCTGGCCATCATCTTGTCTAACCTCTAGGACTGCTACTGCAGGTATCATTCCTCTTTTCAGATTTACTGCATCCCATCAATAGGAAGGCACCTTTCATCTTCTGCATGGATGTTAAATTAGTTTAGTTAACACAAAACAACGGGTCAGTTCCTCTTAAGTGGTTTAAATTGCAAAATTTATACCCGAAAAAAGTTAATTTTCACATATAATATGTGTTTCTTGTCACTTCTGAAAATACTCATTATAGTGAATTATAGGGCTTTGGTAGATCGTTAGCTGTGGTATCATTTTATTGTCTGCCAGCATGTTTAGGAAACATAAACAACGCAAGGAGCTTGTAGTGATGGTTGTGCAATTAGGTAGAAATACCAGGAAGACAAGGCTTTCTTACACTGGTAGTGAATAACTGGATGTGAGTCGTGATGGGAAATGTAAATAGCCTAGGAGAGCAAGATGGGGCTGAGTGGGTGTGTAGGGTACTGGAACACAGTTTTGTGCTGAATTTTAAAGACTTCAAATTTGAAGACGTAAGGCTGCAATTATATAAATTAAAGAAAATGAGAGTCATAGCTGGAAAAAAACACCAACAGTTACAACTTGGAGAAATCATTTAAAATAAGAATTTCCAGAAAGGTAGAATGCAGTAGAAGACAAATTTATACTGTCCTTGAAAAGTGGAAAAAATGGTCCAATATAGTTTTCCAAATTGCATGTGTGTTTACGCATGAGTATTGAGATTTAGAATTATCTTCAATACGTTATTTCTACATCAGTTTATAATCCAAATTCTCAGCCTTCATTTCAAGATATTTTTTAATTTTCAAATGGAACACACAGGGTCTACGTTAATCTAGCAGGATGGGCCAAAATGTTCCCCCAGAAGACAAAATATGAGGTGTTTGGAAATGCTTTCTTCATGATATTCTGCTTTGCTGTGTAGATGGACTCTGGCAGATACCTTTCTCTTTCATCTTATTTTTTAACCTGTCCAGCTGGAAATCTGGAAATGCCTATTCTCCTATCAAGAAAGTAAAAGTTTCTACAAGAAAACTGCTATGTAAAAGGGATTTTGACCACTTCATCTATATTCTTGCTCCACCTGAAGACTAACAGTGGCTTCCAGAGATTGAACTGTGGGGATGCAGTAGGGGGCAGAAAGGGCCAAAGATGCATCAGTGGTAAGAATGAGAAAAAGACAGCAACTGAGAGAAGACAGTGATGAGGGAAAAAAAATAAGTCTATAACGCTGACTGTGCCTCCAAAGGTTGAGAAATCAGATATGTGCAATAATTTTGCTGCAGACAGTTTAAGTGAGGATAGAACTGTGGGGAAGCTGCAGTGTTCCCACATAATACTAATGTTTGGTTTTGTGTTGCACACAGAAAGGTAATCCAAGGACTCTTCCAACTTTTCAGCATTCCCTCCCCACTCAGCACGTCTTTGATGCAGGTATTTGTTGTGTGCATTTCTCTGCACCAGAGTTGCAAAGCACAAGATTTTTTTGAAATGGCCATGTAGATAGTATGGCAAGATTTGTTGCAGTCAGGTTTAGATGACTACATTCAAACTAATTTTATTGACTCCTATTCGATATAAAGGAGAAAAACAAGTGCATTTACCAAGTGATTCCTCTGACTGTAAAATAGACTGCTAAAAATAAATTGAGCCAATGATAGCATGGAATTGACTAATTTTTTTAGTTGTAAAGATGCTCATATCTAGGAATAAACTGAAAGAAATTTAAACTGCAGTAAGATAAATCTTATCCTCTGTATCTTGAAAAACATCAAATATAAACTTTGTATTTTCCCTTACTGTGACTTGTCCTTTTTTTAATGCTACTCATGAGGGATTTTGACCAAGATGAATGACTTCAAGGATTTTTATCTCTAGACTGCTGTGTTTATTTCTGTGGTTTCTGTGCAATAGCAAATGTTCTTTTATTTGCCATTGCATTTTTGCAATGTGTGAAAGATATTCATTCCATCCACAGTCTGAACACTGTGTCATTGACACAAGTACTGTTGAAGTTACGGCATGAACAATTTGCTTACTCTGTTTTGTTTCATACTCTTACTTCTTAATGCCTGGTTTGACTGCTATGAACATTTG